>NC_056726.1:1194543890-1194573890 GCF_019279795.1 Protopterus annectens
ACGGGTTATTTTTCATATAGCTCTACAATTAATTTATTTATTTCTGTTTCTCACTGAATATTATCTTAATTGAAAGTTGTGGTTGTGACACTACAGATTACTTCTTAGAATTTCTGTGTAGCCATTGATAGCAGTTCGCGGTAATTTCACTTCATCACTGATATCCTGTCGTGCTTTATATAAGTGGTACATTTGCAGTTATTTCTGCTTACTATCTGAGCTTTGCTCCGGCTAAGATCTACCTGAAATCAGCTGGATGTGTAACTGATTTTAAGTACACTTTTATCTATTCTTTTTCAAATAGTTCTGCATTTAATTTATTTATTTGTGTTTCTTACTGAATATTAACTCAACATAAAGTTGTGGCTGTGTCTTTACAGAGTACTTGTTAGAATGTCTGTGTAGCCATTGATAGCAGTGGGGTGTAGGTTAACCTCATCACTGATATCCTGTCCTGCCTTATATAAGTGGTACATTTTGGGTTATTTCTGCTTATTATTTGAGCTTTGCTCCGGTGAAGATCTACCTGAAATCAACTGGACGTATAAGTGAATTTAAGTACATTTTATCTATTCTTTTTCATATAGTTCTGCATTTAATTTATTTATTTGTGCTTCTCACTGAATATTAACTTAACTGAAAGTTGTGGCTGTGTCTCTACAGAATACTTGTTAGAATTTCTGTGTAGCCATTGATACAAGTGGGGGGGTAGTTTTACCTCATCACTGAAATCCTGTCCTGCCTTTCATAAGTGGTACATTTTGGGTTATTTCTGCTTATTATCTGAGCTTTGCTATGGCTAAGATGCACCTGAAATCAACTGGATGTATAAGTGAATTTAAGTATGCTTTTATCTGTTCTTTTTCATATAGTTCTGCATTTAATTTATTTATTTGTGTTTCTCACTGAATATTAACTCAACTGAAAGTTGTGGCTGTGTCTCTACAGAGTACCTGTTAGAATTTCTGTGTAGCCATTGATAGCAGTGGGGGGGGGGTAATTTCACCTCATCACTGATATCCTGTCGTGCCTTACATAAGTGGTACATTTGCGGTTATTTCGGCTTATTATCTGAGCTTTGCTCCGGCTAGGATCTACGTGAAATCAACTGGAAGTATAAGTGAATTCAAGTACGCTTTTATCTGTTCTTTTTCATATAGTTCTGCATTTAATTTATTTATTTATGTTTCTCACTGAATATTAATTCAACTGAAAGTTGTGGCTGTGTCTCTACAGAGTACCTGTTAGAATTTCTGTGTAGCCATTGATAGCAGTGGGGGGCTGGGTAATTTCACCTCATCACTGATATCCTGTCATGCCTTATATAAATGGTAAATTTGCAGTTATTTTGGCTTATTATCTGAGCTTTGCTCCCGCTAAGATCTACCTGAAATCAGCTGGATGTATAAGTGAATTTAAGTACACTTTTATCTATTATGTTTCATATAGTTCTGCATTTAATTTATTTATTTGTGTTTCTCACTGAATATTAACTCAACTGAAAGTTGTGGCTGTGTCTCTACAGAGTACTTGTTAGAATTTCTGTTTAGCCATTGATAGCAGTGGGGTAGTTTCACCTCATCACTGATATCCTGTCCTGCCTTATATAAGTGGTACATTTTGGGTTATTTCTGCTTATTATTTGAGCTTTGCTCTGGTGAAGATCTACCTGAAATCAGCTGGACGTATAAGTGAATTTAAGTACACTTTTATCTGTTCTTTTTCCTATAGTTCTGTATTTAATTTATTTATTTTTATTTCTCTCTGAATATTAACTCAACTGAAAGTTGTGGCTGTGTCTCTACAGAGTACCTGTTAGAAGTTCTGTGTAGCCATTGATAGCAGTGGGGGGTAGTTTCACCTCATCACTGATATCCTGTCCTGCCTTATATAAGTTGTACATTTCATTTTGGGTTATTTCTGCTTTTTATCTGAGCTTTGCTCTGGCGAAGATCTACCTGAAATCATCTGGACATATAAGTGAATTTAAGTACACCTTTATCTGTTCTTTTTCATCTAGCTCTGCAATTAATTTATATATTTCTCTTTCTCACTGAATATTAACTCAACTGAAAGTTGTGACTGTGTCTCTACAGATTTCTTGTTAGAATTTCTGTGTAAGCATTGATATCACTGGACTGTAGTTTCACCTCATCACTGATATCCTGTCGTGCCTTATATAAGTGGTACATTTGGTGTTATTTCTGCCTATTATCTGAGCTTTGCTACGGCTAACATCTACCTGAAATCAACTGGATGTATAAGTGAATTTAAGTACATGTTTATCTGTTCTTTTTCATATAGTTCTGCATTTAATTTATTTATTTGTGCTTCTCGCTGAATATTAACTTAACTGAAAGTTGTGGCTGTGTCTGTACAGAATAATTGTTAGAATTTCTGTGTAGCCTTGGATACAAGTGGGGGGTAGTTTAACTCATCACTGAAATCCTGTCCTGCCTTTTATAAGTGGTACATTTTGGGTTATTTCTGCTTATTATCTGAGCTTTGCTCCTGCTAAGATCCACCTGAAATCAACTGGACGTATAAGTGAATTTAAGTACGCTTTTATCTGTTTTTTTCATATAGTTCTGCATTTAATTTATTTATTTGTGTTTCTCACTGAATATTAACTCAACTGAAAGTTGTGGCTGTGTCTCTACAGAGTACTTGTTAGAATTTCTGTGTAGCCCTTAATAACAGTGGGGGGTAGTTTCACTTCATCACTGATATCCTGTCCTGCCTTATGTAAGTTGTACATTTTGGGTTATTTCTGCTTATTATCTGAGCTTTGCTCCGGCTAAGATCTACCTGAAATCAACTGGATGTATAAGTGAATTTAAGTACACTTTTATCTGTTCTTTTTCATATAGTTCTGCATTTAATTTATTTATTTGTGTTTCTCACTGAATATTAACTCAACTGAAAGTTGTGGCTGTGTCTACAGAGTACTTATTAGAATTTCTGTTTAGCCATTAATAGCAGTACAAGGTAGTTTCACCTCATCACTGATATCCTGTCCTGCATTATATAAGTGTTAAATTTTGGTTTATTTCTGCTTATTATCTGAGCTTTGCTGTGGCTAAGATCTACCTGAAAATAACTGGACGTATAAGTGAATTTAAGTACACTTTTATCTGTTCTTTTTCATATAGTTCTGCATTTATTTATTTATTTGTGTTTCTCTCTGAATATTAACTCAACTGATAGTTGTGGCTGTGTCTCTACAGAGTACTTGTTAGAATTTCTGTGTAGCCATTGATAGCAGTTGAGGGGTAGTTTCACCTCATCACTTATATCCTGTTCTGCCTTATATAAGTGGTACATTTTGGGTTATTTCTGCTTATTATCTGAGCTTTGGTCCAGCGAAGATCTACCTGAAATCAACTGGACGTATAAGTTAATTTAAGTACACTTTTATCTGTTCTTTTTCATATAGTTCTGCATTTAATTTATTTATTTATGTTTCTCACTGAATATTAATTCAACTGAAAGTTGTGGCTGTGTCTCTACAGAGTACCTGTTAGAATTTCTGTGTAGCCATTGATAGCAGTGGGGGGGTTGGTAATTTCACCTCATCACTGATATCCTGTCATGCCTTATATAAGTGGTACATTTGCGGTTATTTTGGCTTATTATCTGAGCTTTGCTCCCGCTAAGATCTACCTGAAATCAGCTGGACGTATAAGTGAATTTAAGTACACTTTTATCTATTATTTTTCATATAGTTCTGCATTTAATTTATTTATTTGTGTTTCTCACTAAATATTAACTCGACATAAAGTTGTGGCTGTGTCTTTACAGAGTAATTGTTAGAATTTCTGTTTAGCCATTGATAGCAGTGGGGGATAGTTTCAACTCATCACTGATATCCTGTCCTGCCTTATATAAGTGGTACATTTTGGGTTAATTCTGCTTATTATCAGAGTTTTCCTATGGCTAAGATATACCTGAAATCAAATGGACGTATAAGTGAATTTAAGTACTCTTTTTTTCTGTTCTTTTTCATATAGTTCTGCATTTAATTTATTTATTTGTGTTTCTCACTGAATATTAATTCAACTGAAAGTTGTGGCTGTGTCTCTACAGAGTACTTGTAAGAATTTCTGTGTAGTCATTGATAGCAGTGGGGAGTAGTTTCACCTCATGAATTGTATCCTGTCCTGCCTTACATAAGTGGTACATTTTGGGTTATTTCTGCTTATTATTTGAGCTTTACTCCGGCGAAGATCTACCTGAAATCAACTGAACGTATAAGTGAATTTAAGTACACTTTTATCTGTTCTTTTTCCTATAGTTCTGTATTTAATTTATTTATTTTTGTTTCTCACTGAATATTAACTCAACTGAAAGTTGTGGCTGTGTCTCTACAGAGTACCTGTTAGAAGTTCTGTGTAGCCATTGATAGCAGTGGGGGGTAGTTTCACCTCATCACTAATATCCTGTCCTGCCATATATAAGTGGTACATTTTGGGTTATTTCTGATTTTTATCTGAGCTTTGCTCCGGCAAAGATCTACCTGAAATCATCTGGACATATAAGTGAATTTAAGTAACCCTTTATCTGTTCTTTTTCATCTAGCTCTGCAATTAATTTATTTATTTCTCTTTCTCACTGAATATTAACTCAACTTAAAGTTGTGGCTGTGTCTCTACAGATTACTTGTTAGAATTTCTGTGTAAGCATTGATATCACTGGACTGTAGTTTCACCTCATCACTGATATCCTGTCATGCCTTATATAACTGGTACATTTGGTGTTATTTCTGCTTATTATCTGAGCTTTGCTACGGCTAACATCTACCTGAAATCAACTGGATGTATAAGTGAATTTAAGTACATGTTTATCTGTTCTTTTTCATATAGTTCTGCATTTAATTTATTTATTTGTGTTTGTCTCTGAATATTAACTCAACTGATAGTTGTGGTTGTGTCTCTACAAAGTACTTGTTAGAATTTCTGTGTAGCCATTGATAGCAGTGGGGCGTAGTTTCACCTCATCACTTATATCCTGTCCTGCCTTATATATGTGGTACATTTTGGGTTATTTCTGCTTTTTATCTGATCTTTGCTCCAGCTAAGATCTACCTGAAATCAACTGGACGTATAAGTGAATTTAAGGACATGTTTATCTGTTCTTTTTCATATAGCTCTACAATTAATTTATTTATTTCTGTTTCTCACTGAATATTATCTCAACTGAAAGTTGTGGTTGTGTCTCTACAGAGTACTTGTTAGAATTTCTGTGTAGCCATTGATAGCAGTTGGCGGTAGTTTCACCTCATCACTGATATCCTGTTGTGCCTTATATAAGTGGTACATTTGCAGTTATTTCTGCTTACTATCTGAGCTTTGCTCCGGCTAAGATCTACCTGAAATCAGCTGGACGTATAAGTGATTTTAAGTACACTTTTATCTATTCTTTTTCAAATAGTTCTGCATTTAATTTATTTATTTGTGTTTCTCACTGAATATTAACTCAACATAAAGTTGTGGCTGTGTCTTTACAGAGTACTTGTTAGAATGTCTGTGTAGCCATTGATAGCAGTGGGGGGTAGTTTAACCTCATCACTGATATCCTGTCCTGCCTTATATAAGTGGTACATTTTGGGTTATTTCTGCTTATTATCTGATCTTTGCTCCGGCTAAGATCTACCTGAAATCAATTGGACGTATAACTGAATTTAAGTACACTTTTATCTTTTTTTTCCTTATAGTTCTTCATTTAATTTATTTATTTGTGTTTGTCTCTTAATATTAACTCATCTGAAAGTTCTCGCTGTGTCTCTCCAGAGTACTTGTTAGAATTTCTGTGTAGCCATTGATAGCAGTGGGTGGTAGTTTCACCTCATCACTGATATCCTGTCGTGCCTTATATAAGTCGTACCTCTTGGGTTATTTCTGATTATTATCTGAGTTTTACTCCAGCTAAGATCTTCCTGAAAACAACTGGACATATAAGTGATTTTAAATATTATTTTATCTGTTCTTTTTCATATAGTTCTGCATTTAATTTATTTATTTCTGTTTCTCACTGAATATTAACTCAACTGAAAGTTGTGGCTGTGTCTCTACAGTTAGTTTCCTACCCACCCAACCTGTTCTTGTTCTGGTGTTAATGTTGGTGGCTTTGTAATTGCCTACCTCTCTTGTAAATTTGTATTTGGATACTGTTTCTGAACTCAGCTCATTTGCTCACTCAACTGAGTGCAGTGAGATCATATTCTGATTTCAGGCACTCCTACTGTGTACAACAAGAGCATTTTGGAAGGACAACCCTGTAGACTCTTAATCCTGCTCTGTTCCATCCCTAAAATAAATAAATAAAATAAATAAATAAATAAATACAATATATACATATCTTATTCAGCTGCTCTTACTGTAACTGTCTTAGTTGCTGTTTTGCGTGCTGTTATCTGTTCAGTCGCTCTTGCTCTGCACTTATTACTGCTAGATACTAGCCTTCTAATTTACCACCTTCTGCACTTGTTTTTTAGTCATTTGTTAATTTAATTGCATTTATTTAAACTGTATTTGCCGTAATATTGCTACACACCCAAGTGTGCTAGCCTGTACTGCAGTTTGAATTGTATTTACTGCTGTTTTAGCTGCTTTTCTGTAAAGAAAAAAAAATGTAAGCTTGTTTCCTGTCTTTCCTGTAACTTGTCAAATCCAGATACAGACTTGCTGTATCCAGGACTTTTGGTAAGCTTCTAAGCCCCACAAGCCTTTCTGTGTTGGAGGGAAGCCTTCTAGCTTATCAGTGTGAGTGGCAAGCACTAGGTAGCCTTTCTACCACAGGAAGAGTGGGTATAGGCCCAGAAGTTGTAGTTCATTGGCTGTTTGGGCAGTTTTTCCATCTCTTTCTACTTTCTGGTTTAAAAGCCTGTGTTTGCGTTTGGTCTCCACCTATCCTGTAACTAGTGTAGTCCAGGTACAGATTTGCTATATCCAGGACTATTGGTAAGCTTCTGAGCCCCCCAACCCCTTCTGAAACCTGGTTCAAGGCTCCAGAGAGCACCCCAGCACTAGCAGGCTACAACTCATACCACACGTTTCAGCCACAGAACATGGGCCTAAACACAAAAGGTGGGTGTGTATCCATATTCATCAGGGATACCTACACCTCCAGGTTAGTGGCGCAGCATGATACCTCTGAGATCATCCATGTGCAACTAACATTGGGCAAATCTGCAATGCAAATTATGGCCTGCTAAAGATCACCCTCCATGTCCCAGGACCACTACTCCACCTTTCTGGAGACAATGGAAAACATGAAGGTCCTACCAAACATCCTGATATTGGGTGATTTCAATTACCCTACCATTCACTAGGAAAACTACTTGACTACAAATTCCCAGGCCCAGCGCTTCCTGGAATTCATCAACTCAAATGCCCTGGATCAGTTGGTAAACTCCCCTACCAGAGGTGAAATCATATTGGACCTGGTCATCACCAACATGGGTGACAGGTGTTTCACACTGGAGGTCAACCCGTCACTGGTTAGATCAGACCATAAACTAATCACTCTGGATGTCCACACCCCACCATCACCCCCAACTAAGGAAACCACAGTAAAAAACTTTTCTAAAGCAAACTTCACCTTACTTAAGAAATAGGTGGCAAGTTTCACAGCCCTCACGCTAAAGGATAACGCTGCCGAAAATGCAGAAACATTTACAAATGCACTCTATGAGCACCTACAAGAATACATGGATCGTGCCATCCCTAGCAAAACCAAAACTCACTCCTCTAAGAGAAGGAAACCAGTTTGGTGGACCCCTGCAGTAAACAGGCTATACAATAGAAGGAGGAAACTAGTTCAGAAAAAAGCAAATCCCAAGAAGGAAAGATGTCCCTGATCAGTATCAGTAAGAAACTGAGGTCCCTCATGAAATCATCCAAGGCTAATTTCGAAAGAAAAATAGCCAAGGATTCAAAAGATAACCACAAAGCCTTCTTTAGCTATGTTAAGAATCTAAGTGGCACCCCACAGATATGCAATGAACTAATGCAAAATAGCACAAAATATACTGAACCTACTGATATTGCTAACATCCTGGCAGATAGATTCAGTGCAAACTTCACCCCCCCTCTCCTCCAAATGGGCCCACAACAATACCAGAAAAGTGTAGTGTCCCAAAAATCACAGATGCACAGGTGAAAACACCCTTTCAAAAGCCAAAAACACATCAGTGGGACCAGATGATGTCCCAGGCTGCATCTTGCATGAACTACAGAACAAACTAACCCCCCACCTAAACACGCTGTTCAACCTCAGCCTCTCCACAGGCTATGTGCCCATAGAATGGCCACAGCAATGGTTTTTCATCTCTACAAAGGAAGGGCCACAACTAACCCTGGTGACTCTTGCCCCAGAAGCCTGAATAACCTGCTATGGAGTGCATCATCATGGAACTCATTAACAAAGACATTGGGAACCTCCAAACAGTTGACCCAATCCAGTTCGGCTTTGCTAAGGTCATGTCATGCTTATTAAACCTGGTTGACTTCTTTGACACAGTCATCAAGGCCATAGATGTGTGAAAGGTGGTTCACACAGCCTACCTTGACCTTGCCAAGGCTTTCGACACCATTCCCCACTCAGGTATTACAGAAAACTCACCAGCCTGAACATAAACCCCTACATTATGAGATGGGTTGACAACTGGCTTACAGACAGAACTCACACAGTAAGAATAGTGGACTCCAGGTCTGACTCTAAACCAGTCACAAGTGGTGTCCCACAAGGCTCGGTCCTGGGACTCCTACTATTCGGCATATACTTCTCAGAAGTACAGGCAAACACAGGAGGACTATGGCTAACCAAGGTCACTGATGACTGCAAACTGGGAGCCATAGTTGACTCTCCAGCTGACATGGACATCCTCCAAAAGGACCTTACTGAAACGAACACCTGGTGTCAAAGTCATGGCCTCAAACTAAATGCCATAGTCATCCCATTTGGAAAAAACAAAACACCCACAAATTATGACATAGGTGACAGCCCCCTTAATACAGAAAAGGTAATAAGAGATCTGGGGACCCAAGTAGATAGTAATTTCTCCTTTGACAATCATACTGCCAAAGTTATTGTTGTCTTTCTGCTTTTCCTGGTTAGGGGTCGCCACAGCGGAACTCCGGTCCGTTAATGATTGACAGTAGATTTTCATGAATGCCAAGGTGTCAGCTCGTCGTTCAACCTTCAACAAAGTCACGCCCATTTATGCATGTCTTTTGAACGCCCACCCAACCACGGGGAGGGCATGCAGACTCCACACAGAAGGCACTCCCCGCACTTCAGCCGAGAATTGAACAGGAGAACCTCTTGCTGTGAGGCAACAATGCTACCGCTGCACCACTGGGGAAGAAATTCTTCTATGTGGCTCATCTAATTACTAAAGGGTTCACATCTAGAAATAAAGAGGTTATAGTACCCCTCTATCCGTCACTCATCAGACCCATCATAGAGTACAATGCCCCATTTGGGATGTACCTCACAAGACACTTCCAACAGCTGGAGAGACCAAAAAAGTACCTCACCAAGAGGATTACTGACCTCAAACATATGTCCTATGCAGCCCAACTGAAAAAACTCTGGCTGTACTCAGTGGCATATTGCTTACTCAGAGGTGATCTCTGCCTGACTTGCAAAGCCATGTCCAACTCAGAATTGATGGACATGCTCCACCTAAAGAAATCCAAGTCACTGTGAGCCACATGCTCTAGTGAGCTAAACCTCACCACAACAATAAATAGAACATGCTGGAAGGATAGATTCCTGTCACAGAGACTCCCCATGTTTTGGAACAAAATTCCAAACTACATTAGGCAGAGCCCCTCACTAACATTCTTCAAGAGAAACCGTGACGAGGGGATGGGTAACAGAAAATACACCCCTGGGATCACTTCATTGGCTCTGCTTGACAGAGGATCAGTTAATTAATCAATGGGGTGGTGCAAGCCGACTCACTCTGGCTAGGCTTATAAATGCCCTCGGGCAGAGAGCCTAGTACCTACCTATGAACCTATATTAGCTCATTGAATATACAGATGGTTTCAGTCCAATTATGAGAGGACTTAATGATTATGGCATACTGATGGAAAAATCTCAGAAAAGCTGGAGAGTTCAGTGATGGCATTAGACAAGTTGGCACAATAGTTAAGGTTTTTGTTTCCCATACACAAAGTACAAGTTTCAGTCCTGACCGCTGACCAATCCATGTTTAGAGTTTGCATGTTTTCCTTGTGCATCTCTAGAATTCCTTGCAGCTAAAAAAAGCATATTGAGTGTATCC
This sequence comes from Protopterus annectens, assembly GCF_019279795.1. Classification (NCBI taxonomy): domain Eukaryota; kingdom Metazoa; phylum Chordata; order Ceratodontiformes; family Protopteridae; genus Protopterus; species Protopterus annectens. The sequence continues at coordinate 1,194,554,185 of NC_056726.1, forward strand.
ATCTCAAAATCACAAATGAATGGAGTTGTGGGTACAGATTCTACCTAGTGCACCTTCAGTAGGAGGATAGGAGAACATGGATTATAGACTGTATGCTGTGGCAGGGCTAGCCATATGGCTATAAGTTATTCAGTCCAGTTAACTGGTGAAATGGACAGTATTTGACTTTTTTGGAGAAAAGGCAGTGCATTACAGTTAAATAAATAATGATAATAATTAGAGCTATGGAAAGAAAAAATAGGTGTGGCAGAAAATGTTAATATTATACTTAAGAGGTGGGGTGTAAAGCAGGTTCAGTGACAATTATAAATATGGCTGTCATAAGGTTTATATTAGAAATATAAAAGTGGGAGGGGTGACCAGTGTCCAAAGCTATGTATATGGCTGGGACACTTTAGTAAAACTATTCAGGTATTGCGGAAGACTAGATGTGCAACATAGGATTCGATTCTGAATGAAGAGAAATGGTTCATTTATATGGTAGCTGAAGATAGTAGTGGTGTTTATCCTGCAGGTGTACATGAGAAGATCCACTGATCTGATATTTATTTACTGAAATTTGATTGGCAGGAAATTACGACTTGGTAGAGACCCATTTTCAGCATAGGCCCAGTGAGAAAAACTCCAAAGTATTGCAAAACATTTTAAGAACACTATTTTTACAATCATCAGAAATAATACATAAACACTACCAGTTTAAATAGTTATACCAAATTCGACATAACATGAAAATATTCATTAAGAATAGATACAAGTTATATGACTGTGACGACCGTGCCCTGGCCCAGCAATCAAGGACCCTCAATCCTCACCACTAACACCAGGGAGGTTGTCTCCTAGAAGAGGAAAGGATAACTAATACACACAGTAAAGTACAATTTCCCTTAAGTGCACACAAAGATCACATTCAGTCTGGGGCTGGTTGCTCCCTTGCTCACCAGGTGCCCAATAAGACTCCCCACTGGCACAGCTATAGGGTCCAGATCTCAGCCTAGCTGGGCTAGCTAAAACCTCCAGTACCCACTCTGTCCAACTAGTGCTTTGTGTCCCTGCCCAAGTAGGGGACACAACACACACAAACTTTGAGAAGAGGTTATACAACCACACAGACCCTCCTGGGAAAAGGCTGGCTCAGGTTCTCCAGCTATGCCCCTATTACCGAGACCATAAGGTAGTAATTCCTGCCACCACCCAGCTAATAATTATCAGCTTCTAAAAGGCCCTTAAAAGGGTGGTGGCAGGAATTACTGCCACCACCCAGCTAATAATTGTCAGCTACTAAAATGCCCATAAAAGGGTGTCCAGTTATTACTGTGCAATATTATAATCTAATGGTAGTATGACTAAACAGTCAAGGCTTAATTTGGGGTGACTTAGACAGTAAAGTCTGTAAATATGTAATGTACTTTAGAGGTTAAATCATCTCTACATAAACCAGCCACAGGTAAAGGTTTTAAAATATTTAATAAATAATTAAAACACAAGACAAAAATACTGCAGTACAATGCTACACAAGTTCAGAGATCACACAGAAACCTAAAACAATATCATAGGAAACATCTGATTTCAAAGAAAAGTACTTAGTCTAACTTTCTTCTAAGTTTAACTATTCCTAAAAGAAATCACAGTGCGATAATCCTACTTACATACATCAAGCATAAACAGTGCTGGGTTAGATGTCCAAAATCAACATGCTCTACTCTCTCACTCAACAATAGTTTTTAAACATTAACCAATAGCTCTTTAAGGGCCTCCAAAATTACATCATTTTGACACTTAGTCTGGAGTTCCCAGGCCACAAACTGCATTATTCAGCAAGCTATCACCTGCTCAGGAGACTACAACAATAAAAGGCATTTCACATATACAGTCTAGCAAAAACCAGAGCAATAAAGCACCTTCCACATGTAAATTCCAGCCCTTAACTTTAACCTTAAGACAATGGGCCTGAAACTTTCATCCAGACTCACTGGAGCCGACTTGTAAACATCAAAGAGATTCATAAGATCTTTTCAACTTCAAAAGACACATTTGAAATGTTTGGCTTGGTTTTCCTTACAGCAGATGGCAATGTTGCACCAATCCTGAAGTTCACATTTTACAGCATTTTCTTTCATTTAAAAACACATGCCTGTGTTTTACATTTATTTATACAATTGATAGAATTATGTATCAAATTCTATTTGACTAGGCTGGCAGCCTTCGCCCATCTTCCTCCAATCTTCACAATGAGGATGATTTAATATTTAGTGAAATTAAAGCTAAGTTGGTATACTATATACAGAAATTTCAAAATTATGTGAGAAAAAAAATCAGGCTTATGGTATATTTAGAGAGAAAGCAAGGGTGGAGAAATTGCAGAAGTAAGGAAGTGAGTGAAGAAGGGAGAGTAAGGAAATGTAAGGTATGAACAAGCATTTGCTCAAATTTAGGGATATAGGATATCGTGGTGTTGAGCAAGAAAAGAGCAAGCTTTTGGCTAGGAAGTCATTCAGAATGGCTTTGAAGGATGCGAGAGAAGGTGCTGACTTGATGGATACAGATAAGAAGTTCCAACACTTAGAAACATGATTCTAGTATAGACAATGCTCAGCAGATTTGTTTGGCTTGTGGACAGACATAAGTATTTCATCATTCACTTGTAATGACTGACTGGAAATATAGCTGAGTAGAATTTTATTTAGTGCTGAACAAGCAGATGGATGCTGGACAGTTTTGTAGGTCATAAGAAGCTGTGTATATGCTAGATGATGTGGTGGTTCTAACCAATTGAGGCTTTTTAGTGTTATACAGTGGTGAGCTCTGAAAGGGATATTTGCTGCAACTTTAGCAACTTTGTTATATCATTGTTCAAGCTTTCTTTCTTGTGATGGTGGAAGGCTAGTGAAGTTTTAATTGTGTTTCTATAAGTTTGCATTCTGAATGTATTTCAATGGTAGTGGTGGCTGCCCAACACAATCTCTAAGGGAAATCGCAAGAGTGTCAGCAGCTCACAGAAAAAAAGATGAACAGCATAATGCTGAGTACTTTTTCTCATTGGTAAATATTGCTGGTGCAGTTTCCTAGTGTGTGCTGGCAATGAATCACTTTTTATGGAGAGTTCTCCCTTTTTCAAGTTGGTGTGACAGTGAAGTTGTTATGTATAAGTACAGATGTACGAGGAAGTTTGCTCCCTGCAAAAAAAAAAAAAAAAAAAAAAAAAAAGAGGAAAAAAGGACTTGTTCGCCCTCTTTGTTTTTCTGCATTTTTCATCCTTATGAACTAATGACTTTCAGGAAGTCATCACTTCATAGTAGATCCAGTACTGCAATATGGTTCCATAGTTTAGCTACTCTTTTTGAACACAGAGAGTCACATGCAGTTTTAATTGATCTGGTTAGAGTGATTAACGAGTTATTATACCATGACCCCCCATTAATATTCCAAAACGTGCATGCTGATTGGCCAGCGTGCACGTTGTAAATCGACTTATACTAATGGAAAAAGGTCCGGTCGCCCGGACTTTTTCCATTGTATAAGTCTCTTTTAAAACACTGTCTCGCTATGTTAAAAGAGTTTAACATAGCGACACAGGTTTAAAAAAAGCAACGGAGATCTCCGTTGCTTATTTTAAAACTGTCTCACTATGTTAAACCCAATTAACATAGCGAGACAGGTTTAAAAAAAAAAGCAATGGAGAAAGCAAGATCTCCATTGCTTTTTACTGTTTCGCTATGTTAAATGGGTTTAACATAGCGAGACAGCTTTAAAATAAGCAACGGACATCTCTGTTGCTTATTTTAAAGCTGTCTCGCTATGTTAAACCGATTTAACATAGCAAAACAGTATCTCCGTTGCTTTTTACTGTTTCGCTATGTTAAATGGGTTTAACATAGCGAGACAGCTTTAAAATAAGCAACGGACATCTCCGTTGCTTATTTTAAAGCTGTCTCGCTATGTTAAACCCATTTAACATAGCGAAACAGTAAAAAGCAATGGAGATCTTGCTTTCTCCGTTGCTTTTGGCCACAGCTCTGATGTACTGCGTAGGCATGCGCAGTACATCATAACTGCTGCGGATACCAGACAGCTGCGGAAGGGCAGCAAAGAGGCATTATACAATGCCATTATTTAAGAAAAGGAATTATTTCTTTTCTTAAATAATGTCATAGTATAATAGCAATAACCCACTTCTGGATGTGGGTAATGCGGGATTTACCCACGGTTGTCTTTACGCCAACCGTGGGTAAATCCCGCATTACCCACACCCAGGCGTGGGTTATTGCTATATTATTCTCTAGAGCATAAAATTCTGTTAGGGGAGAAGAACTAAGGGCTGGATAATTGTCTAGCTTTCAGAGAAATCTGTATATTATAGTTATCTGAGAAAGAGTATTAATAGCCTCACAGCAAGAGGTTCTCCGGTTCAATTCTCAGCTGGGGTGTCTTCTGTGTGGAGTCTGCATGTCTTCCCTGCATTCGTGTGTGTTTCCTCTGGGTGTTCCGGTTTCCTCCTATGTCACAAAGACATGGTCTGGAGTGTTTCTTCCCAGGCCTCCACTGAAAATTGGATTCATTCCAAGTCAGACTTTCCCGGTAAACAAATGTTAAATAAAATAAAAAATAGTGCTAATATTTTAAACATGTCCCTTATTGACCATCATTATTTACAGATTTGTCCCTGATTTTGTTGAGATTTGTCCATGATTCATTGAAAGACTTCCAAAGGACTTGGTGAGGTCACTGAGTCTGGCCAAAAGAAGCATAACTGGTCCCTGAACTAACAACACAGCCCAGAGCTGATCCAGGACTAGGCGACCAAGACAGTCACCTAAGTCCCACTGACTGTGAGGGGGCCTGCTAGTTAGGGGATTGTCATATTTACTTTTAACATTATTAGAACAAACAAAAAAAACTATGTATTTTATTTAAGGGCATTCTTCTTTAATAATGTTCTTTGCATCTTGTCACAGCATCCATCATCGTCACACAAACTTGCCCTTTTTTCATTAAAAAGGAGCGGAATGTAAATACAAAAGGAAGTGCATTTAGCTGGGATGTTCCTCGAGCTGCTTCTGCAGTTGTGTGCTGCAGACAACACAAATGGACATGTAAGGAGAGTGTGTGTGTGTGTGTGTGTGTGTGTGTGTGTGTGTGTGTGTGTGTGTGTGTGTGTATGTGTGTGAGAATGAGAGACAGAGAGATATCTCTCAACTGTCCACAGACCTCTCAACTATCCAGATTTTCAAAGAATGTCCAGATTTTTGCTTCATATTTTTAGTCTATTCCTCATAAAATGTGTGATTTTCTGGCAAATTACTGGGATAATCTAAGGACTGAAGTCCTTAAATAATGACTTGTAACCAAGAACAATTGGGGCAGCCTGGGATTAACATGGCTAGGCTTATAAAAGCTCTAGGGCAACTAGCCTAGTTATCTCCTATGAACCTATGAAAGTATATCCTTCAGAAAAAAAATGCTTGCTAAGAGAAATCCTGTTTTTCTAGTAACTTAAGTTTATAAGAGCAATTTTTAATATCTGTCCATATTTTTGGTCACTGCCCCCCATTATGTCCGGTGTTGTCCAGATTTTTTTGTGCTAAGAGGTTGAGAGGTATGGTCCAGATTTTTGCCTCATATATTTGGTCTGTTCCTGGTAAAGTCTGTGATTTTTCTGGATTTTAGTGGCAAATCAGTAAGGATTGAGTTCACTAAATAATGACAGGCATTTGAGTTTCTGATTTCATATCCTTCAGAAAAATGCATGGTAATCCAAGGCCTTTTATTCTAGCAGCTTTATAAGTTTATAACAACAGTATTTAAAATGTATACCTATTGTTCAGCCTTTGTCTCCAGGTATTGTGCTAAGAGATTGTGTGTGTGTGTGTGTGTGTGTGTGTGTGTGTGTGTGTGTGTGTGTGTGTGTGTGTGTGTGTGTGTGTGTGTGTGTGTAAAATGCCCTAATTATGGATAGGAGGTAGTGGTTAGTTTGCTCAGGCTCAATCCCTTACCTTAGTTACAGGAAACAAGAGCCTGAATCCTCTACCCACTTATCTGCCAAGAAATTGAATTTCAGGTGCATTTCTCAAGGAACTTGTTTGTTCAAGCTGTTCATAGCGGCTGAGAGACTGGCCATCTGTCTTTTCCCCTGCTGTGATATTGGAAAAAGATAACTGTTTATTTTAAATTGTTTTCTGCACTTCTGTTTTACTACATATCTCTATAATCTGTACAACTGTTTTTTGCAATAGGTGTGACCATTTTTAGTCTCCTTTTTGTTTTATGATAGAGCTGAATAATTGTTACTGTTTGTGACCCTTCAGTTTGTAGTGAGATATTTTGTCTAGAGAGGCCTAGCTGTTTTTCTGTGTGGCAGAAAGTAACCAGTCTGGTTTAATCTAGCTAAAATCATTCCTGCAAAATTGTCATTTTTGTTGTCTGATAGAGCTCAATATATAACACTGTTTGTGACCCTTCAGTTTGTAGTGAGATCTTTTGTCTACAGAGGTCTAGCTGTTTCTCTTTGTGGAAGAAAGTAATCAGTCTGGTTTAATCTAGCTAAAAGCATTCCACCAAAACTTTTATTTTTGATTGGGCTGGCTTCTGTTTCTCTGCCTTTCATAGCCAGTGTTTTAAACCAGTTAGACTTGTTTGCTCAAGCTGTTCATAGCTACTGAAAGACTGGCACTCTGCCTTTTCCCCTGCTGTGATATTGGAAAAAGATAAGTGTTTATTTTCAATTGTTTTCTTCTCTTCTGTTTTACTACTTATCTCTGTAATCTGTACAACTGTTTTTTGTCTCACCCACCTGCTCAGTTGTTGTGGTGGTGGTGTTAAATCTTGGTGGCTTTGAGTTGCCCGCTTCTGGTATAAAGTTGAGACTGGACACACCCCCAAGTCACATTACATCAGCTCATTCTACTGTTTATAGTGAGAACTTAGTAAAGGCCCACCAATTTAGCTTCTGAACCTTGAATTATCTCATTATCTTCTGTCTCTTCACTTTCTACCACAAAAAAAAACTGTACCTCTTTCTACTTCATTTTGCTGTTTGCCATATGTATTGTTGCTTGTTGGTAGCCTCACTAAATTGATGACAGTATTCTACTGAATCGCTGCTTTATTAGTGCTGACTGTTACTGTTGTGATTTGTGAGTGTTTTAAGACAATCTACTGACTAACTATATTTCATTGCTATCTACTGCAATTCATTACTGTTTAACTGCAATTTACTGCATTTTGTTGCTGTTTAACTGTTTTTTCATACTGCAAGTGCTATTCTTTTGACTATAAGTGATTAATCTGTGCTTCCTTGTGAGTTTTTTCTTACTGAGTTCTTAACCTTAAAATTGAGTAGCATAGTTTAAATACAGGTCTGCAGCATCCAGAGCTTCAGCAGTAACAGCACCAGTACTTATTAGTTATAACCACCCCTCCTGGTATGATTGTAGGGTAATGTCCTGTGCTTTCTCCTGCTAACCTGGTGCACATGGGCATTCTGAGACAGTGTGGCAACTGTCTAATGTACACAGACAACCCTCTCCTCATACCTCCCAACACTCATACATGTAAGAGATGCACTTATACCACCAAACTGGAAGCAGTGCATGCACACTCCAACCAAGAATGGACTAGCTGGTCAAGAGGAGAAGGTCAACACCTGCAACTCACTACATAGAACACAAGGCCCTCCAAAACACTAACCATCACAACTCACACATAGAAACACAAGCCATACACCCACCATCGTGGAGGCTATCAATAAAAAACTTATCCAAACAAGAGAGACCCCAGAGATAGAAATGCACTCCACCACCACAGAGATAGAAATGCACTCCAACACTACAACACCAACCCCAGAACACATAGCTCACCACCACAGTGTGCCTCTCAACTTAAGCCCTTAAGGCAAAACACTTTGCCCAATGTACTAATCATAGGAGACTCAATTGTGAGGCACACTGATGTCTCACTCATTAGATTGAACAAGGAGAAGGTGACAGTCAGTTGTCTATCAGGTGCCAGGATCCACCACATAACACATGCACTCAGGTCACTTCACAACAAGTACAAATATGACTCAGTTATTATCCATGTGGGTGTGAATGACCTGAGATGTACCTCCCTGGACTACATGAAAAGAGATGTGATGGAACTCTCGGATTATGTGTCACAGGTAGGTATGACCCCAGCCCTGATCAGTATTCTACCGTCACCCAGAATGATACCACAGTATGAGCAGAAAAGGATTCACTTCAAGAATCGGCTAAGTTTCTGGTGTATTTCTAAAGTGATCCAGTATCTGTCTGTCTGGGATGACATGATAGACAGACCTTGATGCTATGCCAGAGATGGCCTGCATTTTTCACCCCTGGGATTCCGGGTACTGTCTAAGGCTCTTGCCACTCCTATAGTGCCTTTTTTTTTAGGCAGTGTTCCAAAGACCAAAATTCCACTGTAACAACTACAAACACATGCAATCTGAGGGTCATGGTGCTCAGTGCTAGAAGTTTAAATCTCAAGATGCCCTCTCTCAAAACTCTCTGTAAAATGGAGAATATCAGCATCTGTGTTGTAATGCAGACCTGGTTTAAAGAGGCAGAAACACCCATGTGCTCTCAGGCTACAACTCATTCCTTACCTTTCAGCCCCAGAATACATCCAGAAGCTCCAAAAGTGGTGGTGTGTCCATACTCTTAAAGAATACACACACCTCTAGACTGGTAGCCCAGTATAATGCATCCAGTATACTTCAGGTATCTCTAACACTGGGTAAGACAGTGATAGAAGTCATAGCCTGCTACAAAACTCCAAATATATCCCTAGACTCTCACTCCAAGTTTCTTAGCACCCTGAAGTCTATCAAGATCCAGCCCAATACTTTCATACTGGGTGACTTCAAGTACACGTACATCAACTGGGAAAACTATTCAAGTACCAATGTACAGGCCCAACGATTTCTGGAATTTAACAATTCCAATGCCCCGGACCAGCTCATTCTGACCCCCACTAGCAGAAGCAACATCCTTGACCTAGTTATCATCAACATGAGAGACCATTGCCCCACATCTATAGTCAATTCCTCCTTGTTTAAATCTGATCACAAACTGATCACCATGGAAATCGCCATCTCACTTACATCCCCTGCTAAGGTGACAACCCTAGAAACCTTCTCTAAAGCTGATTTTGGGCTCCTAAAAACAGAGGTGACTAACTTCCCAGCACCCATGCCAATGGAAAATGGCTGAACAACTGCAGAATCATACACCAATGCACTGTACAAGCATGTACACAAATGCATGGACCTTGCCAAACCAAATAGACCTAAGACACTCTCCTCCAGAAAAAGGAAGCCAATCTGGTGGCCCCCAGCCATCAATAAACTCTACAAAGAGGACAAAACTGTTGCAGAAAAAAATAAAGTCATAAGACTGGAAAACCTCCCTTATCAGTCTCAACAAAAAGTTGAGATCCCTTATAAAATCCTCTAAAGCCAGTTATGAAGGCTGAATTGTGGCTGATACCAAAAACAATCACAAAGCCTTCTATAGCTATACCAGATGCCTCCAAGGCAATACCCAGATTTGCTCTGAGCTATTGGACAATGGCACCTCCTGTACTGAGCCAACGGATATAGCCAACAAACCGGCTGACTGATTCAGTGGCAACTTTTCCCCACCCCCTCCAAGGGCACTATCACAATATCAGAAGAATTCCTGGTACCCACCATTTCTACAGCTCAGGTAAAAGTTGCATTTTCCAAAGCTAAGAATACAGCATCCATGGTACCTGATAATATCCCTGGGTGCATCCTACATGAGCTACAAAACAAACTGGCACCACATCTATGTGCCCTCTTCAATCACAGCCTTACCTCAGGCTATGTCCCTAATGAATGGTGCACTGCTACAGTCATCCCGCTCCATAAAAGGGGAGCAGCTACAGTCCCTGGTAACTATCACCACATTAGCCTGATGAGTTTTGTATGCAAAGCTATGGAGTACATTATCATGGACCTGCTTAAGAAAGATATAGGCAATCTCCAAACTCTTGACCCCATGCAGTTTGGCTTTGTCATGGGGAGATCCTGCCTGCTGAACCTGGTTGACTTCTTCACGGCAGTCAACAAGGCTGTGGATGAGGGTAAGGCAGTGCATACAGCCTACCTCGACCTTGCCAACAACTTTGATACCATTCCCCACTCAGGTATCATTGAAAAACTCAGCAACTAGGCATCAACCCTCACTAGGTGGGTTGCAAACTGGCTCACAGACAGGACCCACAGAGTGAAATTTGTGGATTCCAAGTCAGACTGTCTACCAGTCATGAGTGGAGTTCCACAGGGCTCGCTCTTAGGCCCTCTCCTGTTTGGCATCTACTTCTCAGAAGTCCAGACCAACACAGAAGGACTCTGGCTGACCAGGTTTGCTGATGACTGTAAGCTAGGAGTTATTATCAACTCCCCAAGTGATGCAGACATCCTGCAAAAGGGCCTTTCTGAGACCAATGACTGGTGCTGGAACCATGGCCTGAAGATTAATGCCAAAAAATGTGTTATCATCCCCTATGGAAAAAAACTCAGTTCTCATGAATTATCACGTTGATGGGAGCCCACTGAACACTGAAGGGGCCATAAGAGATCTGGTCACCCAGGTCAACAGCCACCTCACCTTCGACTGCCACATTGCCACTGCGGTCAGAAAGTCCTTCTACGTAACACATCTTATAACCTAAGGTTTCACATCCAGGAAGAAAGAGGTCATCATCTCTTTCTACTCATCCCTCATTAGACAAATCATCAAACATAACACCACATTTGGCATGTACCTGACCAGACACCTACAACAGCTGGAGATGCCACAAAAGTACCTCACAAAAAAAGATCCTAGGCCTTAAACACATGTCCTACATGGACCGACTCAAGAAACTTCAGCTGTTGTCAATCTCTTATTGTCTACTTAGAGGTGATCTCTGCTTGACTTACAAAGCCATGTTTAGCCCAGCCCTACTTGAAATGCTACACCTAAAGAAATCCCAATTACCCCGTGCCACATGCTCCAGAGATTACAACCTCACTACCACAATTAACAGAACATGCTGAAGGGACAAGTTCATGTTCCAAAGACTGCCCATACTCCAGAATAAGCTTCCCATTCATGTCTAGCAGAACACCTCACTGGCCCTCTTCAAGAGAAATATGGACAAGTGGATGGGTAACAGAACGTTCATCACAGGGATCACTCCAGCTGCCCTTCTGGATAGGGGCACTGTGAACTAACATCAGGTGGCATGGTGTCTAGACAATTTTTTTAGGCTGGGCTTGTAAAGGCTCCAGGGCCATTAGCCTAGTACACACCTATGAACGTATGAACTGAGTTTAAGGTGCACTTCTCAAGGAACTTTGTTTGATGTGCACTTCTCAAGGAATTGTGTTCCAGGTGCATTTTTCAAGGAATTGCGAGTTTCAAGGGAAGAGAACTTTACTGTTCTTCATGCTAAGTCCATCTACAATACGTAACTGTTTTTTTTTTTTTTTTTTTTTTTTATTTTAGCAAATGCTATCACTATTGTGCTATAAAAATTAAAATTAGTTAGTAGCACAACAGGTAGCATGTAGCTGTATTGTTGATAGTGTGTTGCACTTTTAAGGGGGTGGGGTGCTGCAGTCCTGAGTATATCCTCTTTTGGATGAGATGGCTTGTAACTATGGATCTGTTATCAGTTTGCCATCCATTCCCTATTGCAATATTGCCAGTTTACCATTTTTAATGAATGTAAACAATTTATTAGTCAAGGCAGCAGGCACTGAATTTGTAAATGAAACACTGAAATATAAAGTTGTTCGCTAGCAGCAACCTCTTCATTAGTTACAGAATATCTTTAATGTGGAATTATTCAGATGTATTTTACTTCCGCAGAGACTGTGCATATTGACTGATATTTGTGGACTGTAATGACAAAAGTTTCAGTGGCCTTTTATGGTGGAAATGTTCTAAACTGCGCAGTTTTGTCATTATTGGTTCATACATTTTGTTTCATTGCTTACTGGAAAAAAATGTTCAAAACTACAAATTTAAAGCAAGCTCTATCAAGTGGTGCTGTATTGTACAAGGACTATAATTTAACACAGTCAGGAAGATGAATCAAAGAACACATACATGTGTGCAAGGCCCCTTTATCCCACCCTTGCTACACTACTGCTGGCCAATGTCCTTGTGCACTGCAATTCCATTTGTATGTCATACTTGGTGTTGCAAGCAGAGATCATGCCTGTAATAAGAATTCCAAAATACATGTGGATTGATATGGCTGTGACACCATCAACTGTAAAACCTCCACCTGTACGGTAGACTGGTGAATGCAGGCATGACCACCAGCATAGCCATTATGCCTTTGTTCACCTTATCCTGGAAGAGGAACAGACATGCTGGGCCATTATCTCACCAGGGAGTTTAATCTATTTGTTAAGCAAAGCATTAAATTGAGCTGTCCTTAGGGACGTTTTTTGGACACACTGCACACAGCTGCACGTGTGCATGATCTCAGGCATGCAGACAGCTTCCACATCCTTTCAGTACAACTCCACCTGTATGTAAAACTAGCTGCTAAATGCAGTTCAGTTTCACCAAGATACCAGTTATATTTCCTTCTTCTGCGTGCAAGTGGAAGGTATGCCTTGCCAAGAAGACTATTCATTTCAATGGGCTTCACCACTGATTCTTAGACTTTGCCAAGGCTTACCAATGTACAACACTAAATTATTTTAGTGTGGGGATCCCAGTTCCCATTTTGCAGGTTTTAATTAAGTATAGCCCTCTATCAGTCCTCCTTAGCATATGCTGAATGGGAATTGGAAAAGCTCCATCATTAGGTGAAATGCACAATCTTATCATAGCTTTGTGCAATCTGGCATCAGTATCTGTTGCTTATAAGATTTTCAAGAACAGCCACTGTCAGCTGAATAGCTTTATGTTTTATGCTGTCCCTCTATTGATCTTGGGAATTATATATGTTCAGGATAATTCTGCCAAGAAAGAGATTGCCTTTGGCCTCTGTTGCCCTAGGTATGGAGTAACTGTGCAGCTTAAAGTGTTACCAGAGGGATGTTTGGCATAATGGTTAAAGTCTTAACTTCACAAATACAAAAGTATAAGACTCGATTTTACTATCTGGTTGTTGGCTAGGCTTGTAATAGTCTACAGACTAATATCCTGGCATTTACCTATGAACTCCACACCCAAGTTCATTTGGAATCTGGCCATTCTGTTTCTTTCTTCTGACAGCTTGATATTAGTTTAGTAGAATATTTGTTCAGATCTTACTTCATGTCTTCTTTACTCCTAGGACTCTGTTTTTAAAGCATTAAATAATATTATTTGTTTGGAGTTGACTACTGAAAATAGTGACATTTATTTGACAATTACTCTCCAAGTGCTGATTTAATATTCCTTTATGCCCATTCCAGCTTAGACTGTAGATCTCAGATAATGCATAATCTGTGAAACTATTAATTGTTATTCTTTTATATCTTCGGCATTTTTATTTTTTCCAGACTACTCTTAGCTTCTCATCATTATATTACTTTTTGAAACTATTTATTTCTGTGTTTATTACAAAGGAAGATGGAGTAGACTTCCTTTCTAATTTTTATTCTAGTTTGTTTTAAGGAGCTATAACCTTACTTCAAGGTATTGTATTCATGCAGTGGCTTGCTTTGGCTCTGACAAACATCAGTTCATTTACCACATTATCAAGCAGAATAGCAGTACTTAATGTCTTTATGGTTCACCTGTCAAGGGTTTATGTGAGTGCCACATGTTTACAAAATATTGTAGGGAAGTGTCACTTATCTGGCACAAGAGGTACACTATGGTTTTCCCATAATACAATTAGAGACACTAGCATCACAAAAGCATCATGTACTTGTCACTTGCCAGTTTACAATGCTATACTCTCTGCACGTGAAATGCACAATCTTATCATAGCTTTGTGCAATCTGGCATCAGCACCTGTTGCTTATAAGACTTTTAAGAACAGCCACTGTCAGCTGAATAGCTTTATGTTTTATGCTGTCCCTCTATTGATCTTGGGAATTATATGTGTTCAGGATAATTCTGCCAAGAAAAAGATTGCCTTTGGCCTCTGTTGCCCTAAGTAAGTTTCTTGAAATTTCCATTTGTTTTCAGTTACTGGTGTGTTCTATGCTGAGTTGTGGCAGCTTCCTTGAAAAGTTCACTGAGCGTTTACTATGCTAATAGAAAATATCTTTATTTCTGGGAAGGATGAGACTGAAAGGCCCTTGCTAACTCACCCATCCTTGAAGGGGAAGTTGTCCCTGTCTCACTACTTGGGTGACACTGTGTGGGAGTACTCAAGGTGACCATTTTGTTACAAGACCTAAACTGGGACTGCAACCTGTTTATAAAACAAAAAAGGTCTTTCATGTAAAGTGAAGAATGGCATGCTCCCAAAACTTAAATGCAATCATCTAGAATAAAAAGAACTCATCTTTATCCATATAATCAGCTCCTTAGTCATGCATCTCAGCATTCTGCTGGATGCCAGGATTGGTACCAACACATTTGACAAGATTAGTCAAAAAATGTAATAAACTCAAGTTTTAAAGAACAGTGAAACTGTGCAGTTGTGATGATAAGACAGTTTTGACTTGCCTGAAGGCTGTGCAGTCTCACAGGTACTTTATTTGTAATTGTGAGGGAGTTGGGATGCAGGGCAGAGACTGTCCCCTCATGCAAAATAAAATTCAACATTGTGTGTGTCACCCTTATTTTTCTTGTCTACTGTTATCCCACGCATGGAATTACTGTAAATTCACATTCTGTTGATCTTTTATACTGCTCTCTCACTATGCAAAATGATTAACCCTGAATATAAAATTTAGACATTTTTTTCCTCCATTCACCCTAGGGGATCTTCTAATATATAAAATGCCTCTGAATTCAACACAAACGGTACTGCCTTTGTCTTACTTAGCAAAACTCAAGCATTCATGTCCCTTCCAATTTTACGAACAGTGACACTTAATCACTTCAGTCTTAAAATCAGTCAATAGACTGGACTTACACAGAAATATCAGTGATCAATTCCAAACATAAATGAAGTGAAACCACAGAAAATCACTCAGGCATAGCTACAGAGTTCCCCCTCCACGCTTCTAACCACTGACCTTGGCTTCTTAGCTCTTATTTGGCCTCTTAGTTTTCTAGGCACTTCACCAATCTGATTCCTACAGCCTACCACCTTCCACCGAGGCACATCCTAATGAAGTCTGTATGCACTGCATCCAATAGACTTCCCAATTAGTTTTATAACTGTGTCTCTAGTTAGTAATACATAATGTTACTTTTTATTAAAATGAAATAAGTTTACATTTAATAAGACTTTGTTAAAATAAAATATCAACACAGGAAAGTGCTAGATAAAAAAAACGTTATTAAGGATGCTACAGCTATACTGCAACAGATCTCCATTCTTAATACAACTCAAAAGATCAACATAGCAAGACAAATGTTGCTGCACATACATTTGAAAATCTCTCAGTTACTACTTCTTTATCTAACATGTCAGCTTTTCAAATACAAATATAAACCTTGTCCAATCGAGGTGAATAACTTCACAGCTGTGGACATTCCCAAATATTACGTTGACAGCTAAGCTTCTTACACATTGAAAATCCCCACTTTGCAGATCCTGGAAGATAGTTATGACTAACCACTTTTGTACAGCAATGGACATGTACCAGAAGCAGAGTGATCACATGGGAAATGTAGTTGCTGCACTAAGGCAGTTGTCATCTTTCCACAACTACTCTTCCAATTTTTTTACACATGAGGTTGGGGTCTAAATCGGGACATTTCTGCATTCCAAAGACAATGTTTGGGATTCTGGGGCACGGACTTCCAAACTGGCACTGTCCCAGAAAAAATGGGAATGTTAGTCACCTTGGAGTACTAGGTATTCACACATGAAGGATGAAGTTAGGAGCAGGTGATCATTGCGCATAAACACATAGTTGACTTTGGGGAAGTATGCTCTGTGCAGGTGGCAGCATGAATATGGACCCTGATAGCCACTGCAAGGAAGACGGTTCTCTAATAGGTGAATGGGGAGGCTAGTCCACAGGACATGCAAGCTGGCCTACTCCCTATCATCTGACACTCACCAGAGAATGGATGGCTGATAGTAAGTTTTCTGGATAGAAATAAATGGACCTTGGAATCCCTGGCTCTCATCCAGCTGGGGCACATGGGCTGAGTGAATGCAGGTACAGAAGCCAGGCAGTGAGGTCCTGGAGGGAGCCAAAAAAGATTCTGTATGCAACATTGAAAATAATATATAACTTATGCTGGACTTACTCCTTGTGTTATATCTATTGCTAATATGTTAATGCAGAGGATTAAAGCTATGAGCTGCTAACAAGGTGCTTTCTGCAGTCCTGTTATCCAGGGCATGATTCCCTCAATCTTTATTTGTCCACTGTGTGATTCTGAGCAAATCACTTAACTAGACAGTATTCTGGGGTAAATGGGAAACTGGGCTGGGGTCCTCAAAAGCCCCCTTCACTGTATGTTTTTTAAATACCTATGAACCACAATTTTACTCTGTTTGGAATTTCAGTTGTTTACTTGATGTATAATATTACTTGACTTTTATTACTGCAAATTACTTTGCGCATGCATTTTAATTTCTTGTAATTTATTTATTAAGCATGTGTCCAAACATACCAGGATTATGGCTTAAAATCATTCATCAGTATCAGTTCAACAATTCAGTCAAGACATGTGAAATTAATATTTATATTATTTAAATTCACACTGTGAAACTCACAAATCCCAGGGGAGTACAGAATGCATGGTCCACAAACCTTTAGAACACAGTTCATTCAGACACTGCATATAAAATTATTAAGTTTTCAGTGGCACCTAGGACAACATCTATATTACATTAACAGCACTTGTGCGCCACTTGTATTAGTGTGGTATGTTGTACATGGAACATAGCCATGTGCTGTAGGTGAAATCCTAAACTCACTGTTCACCAGCATATGTTCCTGTTGTGGACTATTCACATATTCGTATTAGTGGATGAACTTTAGTGGTAGCAGAAGTTCTGCAAAGGGATACTTTATGAGGAGGATGCAGCTGAAATGTCACTGATGTTCTCTATTATTTATTTTATATTTGTTGACCGGGATTGTCCGACTGAGCTGGAACAGCCCTTTTTCAGCTGAGGCCTGGGGTGAAAAGCCCCATAAACATGACAATAAGATGAAATCATTTAAAGAAATTGAAACTGAAAAATATTTACAGTACATGTGAATAAATATATCAGTATAATAAGTAATACAATTTTGACAAATTAAGCAAAAAGAAAAGACATTTGCATGCAATTACTGTTACTGTATATTATGAATGAAGGAGAGAGATGAGAGAGGCATCATTTTTTAATAGAAGAATTAGGAGGTTATTGTTCATGGTAAAAAGGAACGCCAGGTACAAGAGGGGCAAAGAAGGCTTGGAAATCGCTAAGAGGTATGAAAGTAGTAAATGTCAGTTAAGCAAAGTGGCATAGTAGGCAGATAAAGCACCATTTTAGGGGTAGTAGAGAGGGTTAGGAGGGGTTAGTACAAAGGCAGCACCAGTGATTTTTAAATATTCCTTGGCAGCTGCTTTGAATTGCTTAAGTTGATAGAGGGACCTAATTTCTAATGGAAGCCTGTTCCAAGAAATGGTAGGATGGTGACTATAGATGTTGCAACCCATTTTCGTTTTGGGTTTATATATTTGAAGAAATATCATGTGCTGTCACAGTGTGCCTACCTCCATGTGACCAGGTCACATACACTGAAGTCCCCTAGTATACACACCACCTTTGCTATTTTGCCTTTGCTGTTGATTTGTGTATAGGTGTCCAGGGAAGTGACAATGAACTGGTAAGACATAAGTGGACTAGGGTACTGCTATCATATCCTATGCTGTACCTTTTATGTCTCACTGGTGTTATGCTGCATAGCTGGGATTATACCACTGCCTCACATAAGCACAATTAGAGCTGCACTGGCTTTGCAGATAAATAGCTTAGATGTAGCTTTATAGTTCAGTGGAAGCCACACCTATGACAGGTATTTGACCAGGAGCTTTGGACCACAGTACTGTGATCTCTATAAGAGAGCAGTCTTCAGCATATAAACATAAGGTATAGGGTTTGATTTTGACACCAGGTAATTGGCTAGGCTTAAAATTACCCTCAAGGCAACTAGCCTAGTATTCACCTATGAACCTAAACTTCATTTGGTATCCACAAGTGTGGCAGCAGTAAGACTACCATCATGCTAAGGGATCAAGTGCATAGTCTCATATAACTAACAGGTTACACTGCTGGGGTTACATTTGAAGCTATGGTCCTTCAGCACTAGTTATACTACAACTCCGCCTATCCCAGTGGCTGGAGACTACCTCCCTAAAATAACATTTGGCTGTGTTTTCCTTGTATGTTGCCACCTCTTAAGAGGGCCAAAGTGGGCATGGGCTGTTGCCAAATGACACTGGCCATACCCTCTAGCATGACATCACCACAGGAGTGGTGAAGGAGATGCAGTTATAGGTATAATATTGTGAAGTTATTACAGCATACTAAAATCTCACAAACTATTTAAATTATGCAGCTTTAACAGTAAAAGTGAAGCATTACTGCAAAAAGACACACATTACTCAGTTGTAACAGTAAGTAAACTTTGCAGAAAAAACACTTCATATTAAACAATCATATTTATTTAAAAAAGCAAAAACTCCTCTTAAATTATATGTATTACACTAACCATGACTATTCTGATAGAAATAAACCTATAGCACTAATTTACACAGCACAACGATGCAATAAAGAGCTGGCCCAAGAGCAGAACACCCATATTCGCATTATATTCAAAGAAGCACATTTTAAACTTATTAAAGACAGCATTAAAATTAAAATACACAGATTTCCACTTAAAAAAGCAAACTATGCACTATGTTTACCTATGAACATGTCCCCTCAAAAAATAAAAAGTTATAAATACACACATACACACACACACACACACACACACACACACACACACACACACACACACACACATACATTTTCACTTTTAAAAGAAGCTCTTGTAGGTAATCACTAAATAACCACTATAAAAATACACCTAAAGCACAATATCTTACCTTCCTGAAGACATCTTCTTCTACATCCACGTATTCCTCCTTCTTCATTCACTTCCTTATCTCAGCAAATAAGACATAAACATACTATAATAAACAAAATGTAAAATGTATTGTTGTAAGTTTTGAAATGGTCACATTCATAGGTTCATAGGTAGGTACTAAGCTATTGGCCTTAGGGCCTATATAACCGTAGCCAAAAAGGTATCCTGGCTTTTGCCGCCCAAAAAAATTATGTATATATGGTAGCAGGGGGAGAAAAATATTTCATTTTTTACTTGCCATGATATATGTACATTAAACAGATCTTCTATTCTTGCTATTTGTTCAAAGAAAACAAGAATACAAAAAAGTAAATAAAAGAAATGAATATTTTAAGTTCCATTACTTAATTAAAGTGCATTGATTCCATAAACAACATATCTTCCCTGTAATAAGGCAAATAACATGCTTAAATTTGCAGTTCCAGCTGTGTGAGTGACAGTGAAGACACAGGGCTGCAAAACTAACATT
>NC_056726.1:1194578890-1194586390 GCF_019279795.1 Protopterus annectens
TTAAATGAGCACTGCTTGTCCAAGTAGCCCTCTCATAGCGCTTTGGCAACACAGCTGTCAGTGATTTTATCCCATGAATTTTTCACTCAAGTCACAACCTATTGCAGGCTAGGCTTCACAAAGTTTCCATGCTGATTTCTTTCCATTCTATTTTCAATGTAGTCATTGAGTTCCATGTGCAAATGGTCCTTGAATGGCTTGTTTATTACAATATCAAGAGTCTGGAGATAAGCACTCATTCCTGCATGAATCATTATTTCATCTATTCTTCGTGCAAGGGATTTCTTCATGCCTTTAGTGCGGTGAGTGCTGGCTGAATCCCAGACTAGCAGACCTCTTTTGCCACCACGCAAAACAAGTGGCAGCATTACATCGGCCCACGTCCTTATAACTGCTTGTGTGCACCAGTCTTTTTTGGTTTCAAGAATGTAAATGCCTGAAACACATTCAGTCTTATCTTTCTTGCCCTTACTAATGATTAGAGGTGAGGTTTTCTTTCCATCTAGATAAACTGCCAAAAAATGGGTAACGTGCACTCTTGTAACCAGTGGAGGGAATGTACATTGATGAGGCACCCCTCTGATCAATTGTTGTTTGAGATCCTTGGCCCATAAACACTACAGTTTCATCCATAGCAATCATGTTGGAGAGCTGGTATTTAGAAAAGTCGATGCCATCAACAAAGTGCACATTTAATAACTTCAGTAACTTCCAACTTGAACAGGGTTGTTGACCTTCTTAGAGGCAGTTCAGATCACTGAAGGAAGCCATCCAGCTAATGTTGTGATGCCTTGAATTCTTCTGGGGATATTTCTAACTGTGTTGCCATTGCAAGGGCAAATGCTTGAATATCAGCCCTGCGTACAACCAAAGCCTTTGCTCTCCTCTTAGCAATCCATTCACAGATGATGCCTTCCAGCTCAGGTTCAATGGGACCAGATGGTGTCCCAGGCTGTGTCTTACACGAGCTCCAAAATGAACTAACCCCTCACCTAAACACACTGTTCAAACTCAGCCTCTCTACAGGCTACGTACCCATAGAGTGGCGCACAGCAACAGTTATCCCGCTCCACAAAGGTGGAGCCACAACGGACCCCAGGAACTATCGCCCTATAAGCCTGACTAGCCTGGTCTGCAAGGCTATAGAGCACATCATCATGGAATTCATTAACAGAGACATTGGGAACCTTCAAACATTGGACCCTACCAGTTTGGCTTTGTTAAGGGCAGATCATGCCTCCTAAACCTGGTGGACTTCTTTGAGACAGTTACCAAGCCTTTAGATGAGGGAAAGGAGGTCTACACAGCCTACCTAGACCTTGCAAAGGCTTTCAACACCATTCACCATTCTGGTATTATAGATAAGCTCACCAGCCTGAACATAAACCCCTATGTCATGAGATGGGTTGCCAATTGGTTCACAGATAGAAACCACACTGTGAGAGTTGCAGGCTCTCGGTCTGATTCTATACCAGTTACAAGTGGCAACCCCCAGGGCTCAGTCCTGGGACCCCTTTTGTTCGGTATATACTTCTCAGAGGTACAGGCAAGCACAGGAGGACTATGGTTGACCAAGTTTGCAGACGACTGAAAACTGGGGGCCATAACTCACTCTCCAGCTGATACAGACGTCCTCCAGAAGGGTCTCACTGAGACGGATACTGGGTGTCAAAATCATGGTCTCAAACTAAATGCCAAAAAGTGCATAGTCATCCCCTTTGGAAAAAAACAATAGTAAAATGAAAAAAAAGGCTTCCACCACAATGAAAAGTTCACTGAGAAATTCTGTTAAAATGTAGGCTTTAATAAAACGAATAAATAAAAAGCACAAATTGTGCTGTTCAAGTTGCAGGTCAAACAGGATAAGCGCTTTCAGTTAAAAAACCTTCTTCATATCCTAGTGTGTAGACCTGACTTACTGCTGTTAAATAAAGATCCCTAATTGCTCAACCAATCACATACAGCAATCAGATGCATGCATTCCTTAAGCTTCCATTTCATTTTTTAATTAGGCTTCTCTCTTTCAAAATAGGTTTAATAGGAACTACTCTGTTGAGCCCTGGAAATAAATTAGCTCTGAGGTTCATGATCCATTTGCTTTCTTCATTTTCAGTTTTGTTGATAATGTCTCCTCCACGGAGGTTAGTAGTCACATTTGAGATAACCATAAAGCTAAATGAATGCCCTGGATTTTCAGACACTTGTCCATATAGGGCATTGGTTACCACTTTATTCTTGATGTCTAACAGGTGACGAAGTATCCATTCCTTAAACTTTCTATTGGTCTTTCCTACATAATAGGCTTGGCACAAATTGCAAGTGCCAACGTATATAACATTCTAGGTGTTGCAGTTAGCAAAACCAGAGAACTTATAGCATTTGTTAGTTACTGGATGAACAAAACTGTTGGAACATTTAATGTGGCTGCAAGCTTTGCAAAAGCCACATTTTCAAGTTCCTAACCTATTTCTTCCTTCTGTACTCTGCTTGTTAGGTATTCCATCATAGTTGCACAATAAATCCTTTAAGTTCTTCTTGTTTTTATAACCAAACGTAGGTGTTTCCCCTACAATTCTCTTAATTTTACTGTCAGCAGTTAAGACTGGCCAAAATTTCTTGATGGTTTCATGGATATCAAAGGAGTCAGTGCTGTAGGTCATCATGCATCTGAGACTGTTGCTGTTCCCACCTTTCTTCACATCACTCTGCTTCCATTTCGAGTAGTACGGTTGCCCTTTGTTGTATCGAATGGACACTGTTTTGCCTTTACTCATGACTAATTGTTTTTCATTATAGCCTCTTGAAGCAAAATTCTGTAAGAGTTTGTCTTGTTCCTGCAGAAAATCATCATCGTCAGTACAGAGCTTGGATATCCTGGTCACTTGATTTTCAACAATATTCTGAAAAACATGTCTCGGGTGCATGCTATTGTAGTATAGCATATGGTTCCTCCAATTTGGCTTCCTGAATATAGTGGTGCCAATTCCTTTGCTATTATTCATTGAAATTCTCACGGGTAAGAAATCGATCTCATTTGCTGATGTTTTCACTTCGAATCTTAGAAAGCTAGCCGTACTTGTTAAATAGTTGACGAAATCATTTAGGCATTGCATACTGCCCTTCCATAGGAATATAACATCATCCACAAACCTATTGTAAAAGATGATGTATTCCTTCCATTCATTTTTCGTATCCATTTCCCATTGTCTTTCCCATTCAGCTAGGACTATATTGGCATAGCTGTTTGCACAGGGGGTGCACATGGCTACCCCCCATTTCTGCCAATAGTAGCTTTCACCATAGAGGAACACATTGCTCTCCAGGACCAATTCCAGGAAGTTGTATACTAGATTCACATCTATGTTTACTTCAAAATGAGAGGCAAAGTCCCTCACTGCTTCTATTCCTAGATCGTTGGGTATTCAAGTGAATAAAGTGTTGACATCCATCGTCACCAAAATGAGGTTGTCTATGGAGCTTTCTTGCTCCATTCTTTCATACAGTCGCTCCAGCAGCTGACCAGTGTCCCTCAATACAGTATGTGTGAAAGACAACAACTTCTTGAGTTCAGTTTCCACATAGATTGAAATGGGCTCAGTGACCCAGCCTCTCCCCAAAACTATCGGTCTCAGAGGGGGGTCAACACTGTTCTTATGAATCTTAGGCAACCCTTTGATAACAGGTATAGTTGGATATACCATTTCAAGAAAGTCATATAGATTTTTATCAATTGCTCTAGTCATTAATTTGTCATACAGGACATTCTTTACTGAGGAAATCAATCTGTCTACTTGATATTTCTCGATTTTGTGGTATGTATCACTATGGCTTAACATATCCTGCATTTTCTGGGCAAACTGTATTAAATTCATCACTATTAAAGCTCCTCCTTTGTCAGCTGGCCTGAAAATAATTTCTCTCATTGTTTGCAATTCTTTTAACGCCTAAAACTCATCCTGTGTTAAATTGTAATAGTGTTTACTTTTTTCTTTTGACCTCCGTTCAAACACCTCATTATCACATAGCCGTAAGAACATCTCCATAGTGGGATGATTACTGGGGACAAAGGAACTTGGTTTTTTCAACACAGACGACGTATAGTTTGTACCAGTATTTTTATTGTCAAAAAGACACTTCAACGTAACGTTCCTACCAAAGCACCTTAAGTCTGTCACTAACTCACTCAGGTCAGAACATATTGAGGGTATAAAGCACAAGCCTCTTTTCAGAACACTCTTTTGGGTAGCTGTCAACCCATAATCGGATATAATAATTACCAACAAAATCGATTCATCTAAGCTCACTGAGGTTCCTAAGTTACCTTTCTCTTTTTCCTCTCTCTGCTTTCTGACCTGGATCTCCCGACATTTTTCTGTGTTAATAAAAAAGGGAGTTGCTGTAACAAAGGTGCATGGACAGATACCGTCTTTGGTATCACTCTCGGTACTATTTCACTTGAAGGCCGAATGCTTCCTGCTGACGCAGTGTCTACATTCGCTGCATTATCATTTTCCGTTAGCGATGTAATGACCTCAAGCATACCAGAGTCATTGTTAACTATACTACCATTAGTTCTATTGTTAGGAGTATTGCGAGAGGCTAATTCAGGATGTTGCCCATTAGTGTCTGTATTACTATGTACTTCAGCATGTATATTCACAGTAGAAACAGTCCTGCATGTCACAGGTATATTTTCCATGTTGTCAGAGCGTTCTTTTCTATCTGGTGCTCTCTTATCCCTCGGCCACTCAAATAGGCGACCGTTAGTAAAATCAAAATAATCTCTCTTCAGTTTGTTAATTTTTATATTTATCAATTTGTTCTCATAGGTTTCCAATTTATCTTGCAGGGTTTCTAGCTTAAACAAGCAGCTATTGTGTAATCGCATAGTTTCCATTTGCTTTTGCTTACATTCAATAAGAGCAGAAACCTCATCTTCATGTGGCTTAAAGTAGTCTATTAGCAGCTGCATGTAATCTGTGGTGATGGTGCTGTGGTAGCATTGTCGCCTCACAATAAGATGCTGTCCGGTTCGACTCTCAGTTCGAGCATCTTCTGCGTGGAGACATGCGTGAATGGGCATACCTTTGTTGAAGGTTGTGCATCAGGGCTGGCAACTTGGTACGTAAAAATCAACTGCCAATCATTAGCGGACCGGAGTTCCGCTGTGGTGACCCCTAACTGGGAAAAGCTGAAAGTCACAACATTAGCAGCTGCATGTAACGGAAGCTTGTCTCTATGTTAATCTCCTGCCATTTGGCCAGGAGATCTGGGTAGGTGTTCCCATAGCTGGGCATACACCTAATTCTCAATGCCCTCGGTATCACATTATGATGTAGACACGCTTCCATGTAAAATCTCTGCCACTGCAGCCTCTTGAGCTTATAGGCTGCATTCTCAGTTTCTCTAAAGATGTTATCAAATTCTTCATTACAGTCTGTAATCAGTTCATAATTCACACCAGTCTTTACATTAATATCAAATAAAGGATTGTGCATACCTGCATTAAATGTGGTATTAGTTTTCCAACCATTTTCGATCACAAAATACAGTGTTGACACCAAAGCAGTAACAAATAATGACTGTGTGAGGTGTTATGGTAAAAAAACAAGCACAAACAACCAAACAAAAAAAAAAACACCTCCAGAGGAAGCCTTAATAGGCAAAAACAGTAAAATGAAAAAAAGGCTTCCACCACAACGAAAAGTTCACTGAGAAATTCTGTTAAAATGCAGGCTTTAATAAAAAGCACAAATTGTGCTGTTCAAGTTGCAGGTCAAACAGGATAAGTGCTTTCAGTTAAAAAAGTCCTACTACTGTCTTTTACCTGCAAATGGAATCTATGCTGTATTTGACTTTGTACAGATCTGTTTTAGTCCTAAAAGTTGTCTTCCCCAGAGAAAATTTTCTCCTGTATCATCCAGAATATGTGTTATATTTTGCCTTTGATTTTTATTCAGACTTATGGATGCATCATATTTGCTAATGTTTTCCATAGCTTTTTTAACTATTCATATTATCGTTGATTATATTGTTTGCACTTTGCACCTTACTACTATGTTTTAAGATATTGATTGTACTTTTTGTCAACTATTGTACTTCTTCTTTCACTGTACTTTTTACACTCTGTACAATTTCAGGGAAATTTTCTACCCAGACCTCTGCTGAAAAAGGATCTGTGTCCAGTGGGACTTTCCTAGTAAACAAATGTAAAATGAAAAAATAAAATAAATAAATAAACACAACTCACATAATATACACAAGCAGAGTCTAGCCAAATAAAGTTGTGCTGAATTAATGTTTTCTATATCATGAATAAATACACAATAGTAAAGAAAACTGTTTGTCAACATATATATCCCTTCATTAGCTGGTACAACATTCATGGACTTAAAATAATACTTTCAATGAGACTAAGGAATTTCCCAGTAAAGATACAAAACATCCATGCCACTTCAGTACTTCAGAATAAAATCACTTATGCACAATTACTAAAACACATCGAAGTGTTTCTCAGTGATCATTGATCATTTCCACTGCTGCTGTAATTATTTTTTTCAACACTTTTACTGAATTATCACTTGTGACATAGGCAAATTTACATTTATACAAAAGTAATCAACTTGTCTTAAATTAACATTAACAAACATTATACTTCAATTGCAGCTTATTTACCAAAGCCATTGTAATATGCCCATCATATGAATAAAACAAATATTTTTTGAAGTGAACTCTATAATTATACATCATACAACTGATCCCAAGCATATTCCCAATATCCTGGCAGATCGATTTAGTGCCAACTTCACCCCCCTCTCACCCCCTAAAGGGCCCATCCCAATACCAAAAGATTGCCAAATTCCAGTAATCATGGCCACACAGGTAGAAACAGAATACAGCATCCATGGGATCAGATGACATCCTGGGCTGTGTACTACATGAACTACAAAATGAACTGGCACCTCACCTAAGTGTCATGTTTAATCATACCCTCACCTCAGGCTTCATGCCCACTACATGGTGCACAACTATAGTTATCCCACTCCACAAGGGGGGATCCACCTTGGATCCTGGGAACTACCGCCCCATCAGTCTGACGAGCCTGATCTGTAAGGCCATGGAACATATTATCATGGAACTTATAAACAAAGACATTGGCAACCTTCAAACACTGGAACCCACCCAGTTTGGGTTCGTGAAGAGCCGATCTTGTCTCAGTCTCCAGAGCTGTGGATGAGGGTAAGGCAATCCACACAGCCTATCTGGACCTCAACAAGGCCTTCGACACCATCCCCCACTCTGGAATCATAGATAAACTTATTAAACTGGGCATTAATCCCTACGTCACTCGATGGGATGCCAAATGGCTTACTGACATAACCCACACTGTAAAAGTAGCTAACTCCAAATCCAGCTCCAGATAAGTGACAAGTGGAGTACCTCAGGGTTCAGTCCTGGGACTGCTCTTGTTTGGCATCTACTTCTCTAAAGTACAGGCCA
>NC_056726.1:1194593890-1194733890 GCF_019279795.1 Protopterus annectens
ACTACTGGTGCACTATACTGTTCTGGGTTGTACTCTCTTAGACTATACTACCAGTGCACTGTACTGTTTTCCATTGTACTGCGTTGTACTATACTATTGGTGCATTGTACTGTTCTAATTTGTACTGTATTAAGCTATACTGAGTAGTGCTATATTGTACATTATTACATTGTATTGTATTGAGCTATGTTGTGTAGAAGTCACAATGTTTTACACTGTCCTGAAATTGTTCTCACTGTCCCTTTAAATGTTATGCAGCTGTTGCATTACACTGTATTATAATGTGTTGTGTCTTTTTTTTTTAACTCGTACTGCTTCGCATTCCCTTTGTATAGCATTTTGCTCACTCCTATCTTTTGGTTAGGCCAAGGAACACTGCATCTCATGACATTTATCTATTTATTTATTTGCATCTGCTTACTGGGATGATCCACTGGGCTATAGTGAGCCCATTTTCAGTGGAGGCACAGGGAATACAGCTCCACACTAAAATGAGCACTGCATAATATAAACAATACACATATAGACATAACATACAATACTATACAATAGATCAGTATGAACAGTACAATAAAATAGAAGGGTTTCAGTTGGCAGTTTAAAATCAGAGTTCAGTATTAGAGTACACTGTGTACAATAAAGTGGAATGCACAATTAGAAAATAAGTTAGGATGTAACAAATATGGATAATTAAGTTACTTATGTGAGTAGCTTAGACTGTAATTAATACTTTTGAAGTTATAAGCATGAATGTAGGTGATCAAATATAGCAGGCAGTAGCAGCACTGTAATTAAGTAAGTATTCTGAGATAGTACTAGATATATCAGAGTAGTAATAGATGAATGTGCAGTAGTATAGAGGAGGGAGTCAGGTTTTGGGAAGTGCTCTTATGGCACATGCGCACTGCCATAGATAAGAAAGTTGTCTCAAAGACATTTCAAAGAGAGCTGGATTGCTGGTAGTCCTAATTGATGGTAGGAGGGTATTCCATAGTTTTGCAATAGTAAGGGAATAGAGCAGATGACCAGCTGAGAGGTTTGGCTTTTCTATATTCAGGAGCAATTGGTTTTCAGATTGTAGAAGTCTATTTGGATGGTACTAAGTAGAGAAGAAAGAACAGGACAATTTGAAGGTTTGTATATAAATTTGTGTGCTGTGGTTATTTGTAAGTATGTACGATAATGTGAGAGTTCTAGCCAGTTCAACAGGTGTAGTGAGGAACAGTGGTGAGATGAATATCTTGCATTGGTTACAAATTTAGCAGTTCTACTGTAGCATGTGTCAAGTTTGGATTTCAGAGAGGACTGGATGTTGGTAAGAAGAGGAGCTCCATATAGAAGTGATGGTAGCAGAAAGGGAGAGGCTAGGGACAGTTTTCTGGAGTGATTGAAGGAGTATTTGTGTCTATAGAGGATGCACAATTTTTGATGTTTTTTTTTTAATATTGCTGTAAATATGTAGGTCAGATGTTATGTTTTCATCTATAATGATGTCCAGTAGTTTAGTATTTGGAACAACTTCAATGATAGTGTTATTCTGAGGATGAATAGTGAATTCATTCTTATTTAGGGTGGCGTTTTTTCTAAGGGTAAATAGCAAAGTTTAGTTTTGTTGGGGTTTAGGGCAAAATGATTATTGGCCATCCAAGTTTCAGTTGAAATGAGGGCACTTTGGGGAAGCTTCTGTAGTTCCAATGTGGACGTGGCAATGCAGATGCTGGTTGATTCATCTGTGTATTGGATGACAGTACCTTGATTGAAGTTGTTGATGAAAATGCTAAACAGAAAGGGCTCAACTATGGATCCTTGGGGAATATCTGTGGTTGTGTTAAGGAATGGAGAGAAATCATGTTGCCACTTGATAGATTGTTGCCAATTTGTGAGGTAGTTTGAGAACCAATTTAGGGTTGGGCGGGGGGAGATGCCTAAATTACAGAGTTTAGTAAGAAGAAGGGAGTGGGAAACTGTATCAAAGGCCTTAGAGAGGTTAAGAAAGAGTGAAAAAAGTTCAGCATCATGGGCCCAGTTAAATGTATCCATGAATGATATTAGAACTGTAGTAGTACTGTGACCAGGACTAAAACCATGCTGGCTAGGAGAAAGGATTTAGTTATGAAGCAAATAATTAAACAGTTGAGTGTGACTGCATTTTTTCTAAGATCTTAGAGATGGGTGAGAGGATAGCAATAGGTCAAAAGTTAGAAATGTCAGTATTATTGCCGCCCTTATTATTCGCTTTTTTTCCAGAAGGAAGGTATGTGAGAGTCATCACTCAGGAGGTAGATTGTCAGGGGTGTTGGTGCCGGGTTTGAGTTTAAGAAGTAGTTTTTTATAGTGGCAGTAGGTATAGGTGAGAGAGAAAAGCTGGGAAATAAGGAAGTAGAGTTTTTTGTGAAGATGGATCTGAAGGGGTGAGTTTAGTTTGCAGAAATGTGGTGGTGAGGTTAGCTATAGTATTAATGGGTCTATATTAGATCATCAAAAAATCTTTTCAGTGAACAGCTCTTTGCTGAACGCTCATTGTTGAAACCTTCTTTCATCGAATGGCCATTTCTTTAAATGTTTTCTTAGGGGAAAAAACACTTGGCCATCATTGGGAATTTGTCCTTTTCCACATTGTATTGTGATATCCGTGTTGGTATATTTAGTTAGGGGGGTGTGGGGGACATAGCATCCCACATAGGAAGGTGTGGGGGGAGGTTTTTAAATTTTGTGAAGTTTTACGGTGGCCAAGCATTTTTTCCCTAGGAAAAAAAATTGCTGAAAAGGCCGTTTGATGGGCCAAAGTTTTGACTGTGAACATTCGGCAAAGAGGCAGTCGCTGAAAAAGTTTTTCACTAATTTAATATAGACCCATATTAATGAAATATGAGTTAAAGGGTGAGGCTATTTCAGTGGGTGTTTTATCTGGATTTGGATATGGATTATTGTTTGAGCCTGGATTTAGTAAGCAATTGATGGAGCTCCATAAGTTTTGGGGGGTTTTCCTTAAGTTGGTTTTGTAGACCAAGTTTGGGTTCTTTTTTATTTTTGATGAATAGATGCTTAACTTGATTACAGCATTTTTTATATTGTGTGAGGTCAGAGGGGATTTTGTTGTTTTGCCATGATTTCCATGCTTCGTCCCTGGCAGTCATGAATTGCTTAATGGTTTGGTAAGCTAGTTTGCATGATTAGTTTTTACTCTCTTTTGACGGAGTCGAGCTAAATTGTTTAGTATTCTGTGAAATGCTGTGTTGAAGAACTCAACAGAATCTTCAAGGGAAAGGAATTTTAGTGCATCCCAATGGATGCTTTGTAAGGTTTCATTATGGTTGGTTGGGCAAAAATGAGATATGTCTGTAGTTTGCTTATATTGGTGCTTACTTAGTGTCGGAGTAGTTTTACATAGTATGAAGGCAGGTAGGTGGTCACTAATACTATTAGGGAGTGTCCCTAAGGAGGAGATTCTGTTTGATTCAGAAACAATAATCCCATCCAGGATTGAGCCATTGTCATTGTTTTTGTTAGGTCTAATTATGTTATTGATTAGCTGGGTAAAGTTATACAGGTTGATATTGGTGGAAAGGTGTTGGTGGGAGATATCAAGCCAGTTAATGTTAACATCTCCCAGAATGATTGTTTATTTTTTTTATATTATTTGTTGTCCAGGCAAGAATTTCTTCTAATATAGGAATGTTGTTACCTGAGAGGATATATAGAACTACAATACAGAGTCTTTTGCAGTGATTCATTTTTAAGAAGGCTATTAATGTTTCAGCTGTGGAAAACTGTGGGACAGACTTAATATATGGAGCTAAAGTAAAGGCATCTGGTTATAAGACAATGACACCTCCACCTTTTTTAAAGAGCCTATATTGCCTTAGGCAAGCAAAGTCAGGGGCTAGAAATTCGGTGTCTTTAATGCATGGTTTTAACCAAGTCTCAGTTGTGGTTATGATATCTGGTATGTTATGAGCTATCCAGGCATGTGTGGGATTTTGTTTCTGATACTTTGATGGTTAAGGGTTGTGAAGTTTAGAGACTTGTGGGAGTTAGGGCGGCTGGGAGTGGAGGAGATGGGACTTGGATTTGGATGTATGTCTCCACAATGGGGCAGGTTGGACTATGTCTGTAGGAGAGTGGGTTGCTTTTATCTTTTTGTTTTGTAATGACATTCAAGAGTAAGGTTTGTATTGTTGTTGTTTTGTGTTTAGTACATAGAATTGTGTCAGTTGCATATAGGCTAAAGCCTTCTCCAGAGAAGCTGGTAAGAGATTGTGTATGTGTAATTGTTATAAATGAAAGTTTGTAGTATAAATAAGTTGTATGGAGTGATATTAAGTATAGTAGAAGGTACAAGGATAGACAGAGGGTGAGTAGTATTATGGTAGAGAAAAGAGACATTGTAGAAAGGGAGGTGTTTGTGTAAGTAATGTAAAGTTGTGGTTATTAAGATATAAGTAGTGTTGGATGGGAATAGCCCTAGAGATGAAAAGGGGATGGTTGAAGTGG
Organism: Protopterus annectens; assembly: GCF_019279795.1. Taxonomy (NCBI): domain Eukaryota; kingdom Metazoa; phylum Chordata; order Ceratodontiformes; family Protopteridae; genus Protopterus; species Protopterus annectens. The sequence continues at coordinate 1,194,598,385 of NC_056726.1, forward strand.
AGTTTGATTGGGTAGATGGTGGGTAGTGAGTCAGATTAAGAATGAGTTAAAGTAGGAGTGATTTAATGATGAGTGTAACTGGATGAATTGTAATGATGGGAGGAGCTGGGGTGAGAATAAAAGTAATAGAATGGGCTGGGTGGGAATGAGGGTTGGGAAGGAGCGGAGTGAACCTGAGCAGAACAAGGGAGAACAGAGTGGGAAGATCCACGGACAGCAGATCGCTATGCTTTAACAAACTATCATTGGTACTTGCACTTAAGTTTATTGGTGAGTGGTACAGTGTTTAAAGTGAAAAGACTAGGTGAGTAATTACAGATGTTGACGTGGTATTGAGTATTAAGAAAGGACAGGAGACAAGCAGGATAGTCTTAGCTTTTAGCACACTTTCCTTACGTTAAGTGCCAAAGTGATACAGAAAATAGGGAGAGAGGACCATACTCAGTGGGGGTGGAAGAAAGGTTGTGGTGGGGGATAGTCAGCCTAAAGCAGATGCCCTATGCTGACTATCTAAAAAAACTCCGGCTATACTCTGTGGCATATCGTCTACTCGGAGGCAATCTCTGCTTTACATACAAGGCCATGTCAAACCCTGAGCTGTTGGACATGATCCACTTAAAGAAATCCCAATCCCTCAGAGCCACATGCTCCAGGGATCTAAACTTTGTCACCACAATGAACAAAACATGCTAGAAGGATAAGTTCCTGACCCAGAGACTCCCCAGACTCTGGAATAGACTGCCCATACATGTCAAGCAAAGCGCCTCCTTGGCCTTCTTCAAAAGGAACCTTGTTGAATGGATGGGAGATAGGAAATTCACCCCGGAGATCATGTCAGTCACCCTGTTAGACATGGGTCCAGGGAAGTAAAAACTGAGGGAAGAAATATCCAGGGATTTGTTATGGCTAGGCTTGTATAGGCCCAGGGCCAATAGTCTAGTACCAACCTATGAACCAATGAACCTATAAGAAATACATGTGCATGCCACAGTCTACTTTAATTTGAAAGAAAAATGCTTTTGCCTATGATCCTATGAACCTATAAGAAATACATGTGCATGCCACAGCCTACTTTAATTTGAAAAGAAAAATGCTTTTAACACCAGGTGAGGAAGAAGCAATCAGTACACATACGTGTAGCTTCTAGATGACTTTAAGTACCCATCCATAAAGTGGCACACTTACAGCACTACAAATAATGCATTTAACATTTCCAAAACTTCAGCAATGCAAACTCCTTGGGTCAATTTCTACTCTCCCTCACTACGGGCAACAGCATATTCAATTTTGTCATCACAATTATAATGCATGCCTGTTCCTGATCCATTGGCATGCCCTCAATAATCAGATATGATCTCTGAGTGGTGATATTCACCATACACTCCCAGCAAAGGCCAAGGGTGGCCATGGTTGTGCAGCGGTTAGCATTGCCATCTCACAGCAAGAGGTTCTCCGGTTCGATCCACGTCTGAGGTGCTTCCTGTGTGGAGTCTGCATGTCTTCTCTGTGGTCGCATGGGGTTCCTCTGGGTTTCATCCCAAAGACATTCTGTAGGTGGATTGGACACTCTAAATTGGCTCTAGGTGTCAATGCATGCATGTGTGCCTTCTGTGGAAGGTTGGGTGCTGGGCTGGCAACTCGACGCTGGAAAACTCCACTGCCAATCATGAGCAGACAGGTGATCTTCTGTGGCAACCCCTAATCAGGAAAAGCCAAGAAAAGAAGAAGACTCCCAGCAAAGGCTAAATCCAATACGATATTCATCATACATTCCCAGCATAGGCCAAATCCAATCCAACTACCTTTAGATAATTTTCTGATACAGCCTTCTTGAGCTAGATGAAAACTTGTGGTGATTCATAAGTCCCCATCCCTTATTGACCATACGACAAATGGTACCATCTATATCCAATATCTATGCTTTCATCTTAACTCTTACATATAAGGCCATTTTCCTATTAACCACAAATACAATGCCAAGTTTAGAAACAATCCTTTCATTTTGAATTGAACTATAAACATATTCTAGAATAAAAGAAAAAAAAATCATATCCCTAATGAATTGAAAGAGTAACTCGCTGTATTAAAATCAACATGAATGGGTTAATAATAATCTCAAAAGCAAAATCAAATCTTTCAGAGCTAATTCTGACCTAAAATTGCTACATCAGCAAAAGGTAGCTGCAAGACAGTTTTTAATTATATAAAGAACCTCAGAAATAATACCCATCATTTTTGCCAAACATATTCCTAATGGCATCAAGCACTCAAAACCCATGGATATAGCTAACACTGATACAGATAGATTCAACTGTTATCTTTTCCATTTTACCACCAACAAACATCCTAGTGGAAAGTATATCCATTCCATACTCCCTACCACAGTAACTACTACTGAACAGATGCTAAAAGTACTATCAAAGATCAAAAATGTTGGTCCAGATAACATAGCAAGCTGTATGCTTGCCAGTATGAAATATCTTTTATCAGGCGTCTTCTTTAAACTATTAAATCAATGAATGTCTTTTGGAAAAATATCAGAAGCTTGGAAAATGGTTGTTGTAGTTCCCCAATGCACATGTGAGGCCCAACCACAGACGTTGAGAACTATGAATCTTTCAGCCTCACCAGCATCATTTGCAAATCTAGAGAATGCCTCATAAACATAGATAAATAGACCTATAATATCTATCATAAACATAGATATAGAAACTACAATCTATTGAGCCAAGCCAGTACGAGTTTCCAAAAGGTAGATCACGCATACCAAACTTAACTGATTTCTTTGAAGGAATCTAACTCTGTGCACATAGCCTTCCTCAATTTAGATAAGGCTTTTGACACTGTACACCCACTCTGCATCACCAAAACGTCAAACTCAATATAAATCTGTAAGCAAGTGAATTACCAAATGGTTCACTCACAGAGCCCACTATATTAGAATTAATGTCACACAATATACTAAAAGATGTGCCACTTGTGGCATGCCTATGGATCTATTTTGGAGCTATTCCCATTTGACATCTGCTTATCTGATGCCAAATATAATGTTAATTTATTCTGGCTGACCAAGTTTCTCAATGATTTCAAGCTTGGACCAATTACTTCCACTGCAGATAGTCACATCATCTTAGAGTGCCTAACTTGGACAAACTCATGGTGTTAGGATCATACTCTAAAGTTTGCTCATATTCTGACAGCAAAATTGGAGTAAGTCCTTCTGTGACTAACTGGCAATGAACAAGTAGGTTCTGTTAAAGGCAGATTGTCTATGGCACTTGAGCACTCTTAGATTTTGTAAATGGCTGAGAAAAAGAGCCACGACAAAGTGGGGAATTGTGTTAATGGGCATTCAGGTCTTTGATTATGTGTCATGGGACATTATAGATACCTTAACAGACACCATTGGAGATGGTGCCCAAAGATATGTATATATATATATATATATATATATATATATATATATATATAACATGAAAACATTGGTTAAGAATCAATACAACTTATATGACAATAATTTAATATTTACAGAAGTTTTAGCCAGTTTAGAGAAATTAAATGTGAGTTAGTACAATACAACCAGGAATTGCAATAGACTGTGGTGGTGGTGCTGCGGTAGCGTTGTCGGCTCACAGTTAGACGTTGTCCGTTCGATCCTCGGTTAGAGCGTCTTCTGTGTGGCGACATGCGTGAACGGGCATTCCTTCATGGAAGGTTGTGCATAAGGCCCGGCAAGCCAGCATGTAAAACTCTACTGCCAATCATTAGCGGACCAGAGTTTCGCTGTGGCGACCCCTATCCAGGACGAGCCGAAAAACACAAACAAATCAGGAATTGCAATATGTATTGGGGAAAAAAAAACAGGGTTATGGCATATTTAGTTAAAGAGCCAGGGGGAGAGAAATTGACTGAAGTAAAGAAATGAATGAAGAAGGGGGGTGCAAGTAAATATAAGGTGAGAACAGGTACTTGATCATATTAAGAGATACAGTTTATCCTGGGGTTTGAGCAAGAGCAGAGCCAGATTCTGTTTAGAGTCTTTCAGAATTGTTTTAAATGACTGGAGGGAGGGAATTGACTTGATGAATACAAGTAAGGAGTCCCAGGCCTTAGCAGCATGGTACAGATCAGACTGTGTAGATTTGTGGACATGGGAGAATTTTTGGTCACTGGATTGTAATGATCAAGTAGGAACATACTTGTATAGAATAGTATTTAGTGCTGGACAGACAGATGGATGCTGAATAACATTATAGGTGGTGACAAGTTGTGTCTATGTTAGTTGATGGCCTAGTGCTACACAGTGTCTTCTGAAAAGGGTATTTGCTGCAAATGTAGCCACTTTATTATAGCATTGTTCCAGTTTTACTTTTTGTGATCCTTGCAGGTTAGTAAGGATGGGAGCACCATAAAGTAGTAAGGAGAGGAGCTAAATAGTGGCAAGTGTAGTTTTAGATACATTGATGAGGAAGGTTTTGCCTCTTAAAGCATCCTTGGGTTTTGGTAATTTTTTTTATGCAATTTTGTATACACAAGTCAAATTTAAAATTATCATCCTCTATCATCAATAATAATTTGCAATGAGAAGTGACGTAAATGGACAAGAGAGGACTTGGTAAAAAATTAAATCGTTTTTTTTTTTGGGGGGGTAGCGTGAGTTGTGAGTAACACACATGCTTCAGTGGCTGTTACTGCTTCTCAAGTAATTTTTTGGAAATGTGCCAGGTTATCTCATGTGCATATGGGTGTGGCATCATCTGCATATTGCATTAGGGAGACCTGTTCTGTGGATGTGTGGAGAGCATTGATGAGAATGTTAAAGAGGAAGGAACCAAGGATAGAGCATTGTGATAAACCAGGGATGACAAGGAGGAATGGGTAGAGGGCGAAGAGGCTTTTACTGACTGATACATATTGGATAGGTAGCTTCTGAACCATATAAGGGAGGGCTGAGGTTGTCCTAATGAGGGCATTTGAAGTAGAAGTTTGTTGTGACAAACTGCTGAATGCTTTAGACAAGACTATAAATAAGGAGGAGACTAGTTGGCCATTATCCCTAGGTTTACCTAGAATACCTAGAAAGTTCAAAAGTTTAGAGATTGTATTAGGTGAAATATGGAAGCTGTGTTATGTGAGGGTTAGTTCTTCTTGTGGGATATATTTTTTGCATTTTTTTAAATAGATTTGTCAAGTATTTTTGAGAAGAGTGGATAAGACTGCTATATGTGTAAAGTTAGTAATGCCTGTTGAATTTTCTTCATTGTATAGAGGGATAACGTGTGATTTTGTTTTCCAGAGGGAGGGAATGTGGGATTCCTAGACTGACCTATTTATAAGGATTGAAACAGAATAGGTAATGCTATCAGCTGCTATTTTAAGGTACTTGCTTGGAAGGTTATTGGCTGAAGTAGAACATGTTTGAGTTTGTTTAAACATAATTTTATACTGGATACTGGCACAGGTTTGAAGATGGATGTGGTGTGGTGACATGGCTGTTGGGCAGGTTTGGACTTAGATGTTGGGGAGTCCTTGTGAAATAAGAGCTGAATTCTATTGCAGTTTTGAGAAGTGAGTTATTGAGAGAGGGGTTAGGGTTATTTTTTCAGTTGGGGTATAAGATTTCTTTAATAGTTGACCGGATGTTTTTAAGATTGTGTTTACTATTGTTCTGCAAGTTGCTATAATATAATTTTTCATCTTCATTTATTTACTTTTTAGTAGTTGCAGAACATTCTGAAGTTCAAGCTTTTTTGGTGTTTCATATTTCTGCCATTCTTTCCATGCTTTTCTCTATTACGTATTAGCATTTTATTCTTTTTGCATAGCCAAATTGTATTATACATTTTTAGTCTCTTCCTTCCAGGGGGTGCAAGGCTGTATAAAATATTTAGGAAAGTTCTATTGAATTAATCTACAGCTTCGTCTAATGGTATGATTTTTTTAATATTCCAGTTAACAGATGATAGCAGAGTAATTAATATTTCTGGGTTAAACATGGAAAGGATGCATGCTGCTTTATAAAAAGGTTGTTTAAGTTGATGTGTGAGAGGTCTGATTGTATAGATTGGAAGATTATCACTGAAAGAGTCTGAAATTGTACCATCCCCATGGTATATTTGCTAGGGTTAGACAGTAGGCTCCAATCTAATAAGGAATTGCATGTCTTCCTGTAATGTGTGGGGCTATTAATTAGTTGTGTGAAACAAGATAAGCTCATGCTAGATCCAGGGGAGTTAGAGTTAATGTCCAGCCAATTGACATTGACATCAAATAGCAGTAGTATTCTTTGTTGTAGAACTGTTATGGATATCCAGTGTAGGATATCTTCCAGTGTAGCTGTATTGTCACCTGGATGGGGTATAAAGGACAGTATGCTTGTTTATTCTCAGGAAAGTAATGCGAAGCTCTGCTGAACTGAATTTTGGTATTGGTTTGTTGTAGAGAAATATGGTAATTGTTGGGAAAAAGAGCAATACCACCACCACCACTGCTACTCTTTGTATACTTGTTATGGATGAGATTATAGTTGAAGACTTGGAGTCATTTATGCTGGGTTTAATCTAAGTTTTGGTCTGGTGACACATTTTGTACAACATAGTCTCCTTAACCGTTATCTCATTTATAGATAATATCCATAAAAATACTAACATACAGTAATGATTTTGCATCTCATTTTTCTTCTCTTGGTTACTTTAATTATACTATCTAATCTTCTCTGTGGGTCAACATAATAAAAATCCTGCATTACTTTTTTTTATGCAGATCTATTATGTTCATTTCTAAATTATCAAATTCAGTTTTCTACTTACTCAATTTGTTTTGATCATTTCTTATCTCCATATTTTCCTCCTTTCCCTCTTGCCTATATCTGTCCTCCACACTTCTGTAACAGCGTTGGACATCTCAAATTTTACTCTTAAAAACCAGTATAAATTCAAAGAAGCTGCAAATACAAATGGATGCATTAAATCAATACCATCCTTCTCATATGACATACGAATCACACTTCTCTTGATAGGGTTCAATCCAGAGCACCCATAAATAATAAATATAATCTGCAAAACATATTTCTTGTTTTCTGCTGGTATCATTATAAATGTCCACCAAAAAAACCTCTTTGACCCATGTCACAGAATTTATTAAGTAAACCTTTTCTCTTTAAAAGACGTTTAAATGTCTTCCAGACACTTGCTAGCTCTTTTAAATGTTATATAATCTGTACACATTGGTCTTTTACTATCCCTGCACTATCAAGCCTTAAATCCAATAAGGACATTTCCCTCTTACTAAATTGCACATTCAGTTTTCATCTCTACATAAATCCTCACTCACTTCATTCAAATTTAAACAAAGTTTCTTCAATACATGTTTTACGCTAACTAAACCTTCATTTTTCCTTTCTGTACTTTTGACTATCATAGTATTTGTCGCTCATTTATCTCTACTCAAATAATAAGAAGGCTTGGGGTTTCATTCAGATGCTTTAATATATACAAACACATTAGGATGGATAGCAACATCTTTAAATACAAACTAATTAACAAACAGAGCTTACATAAATACATGTTCACATCTCAACAGCTAACTACAAAACGGCAATCAGGCTCGCATGTGCTCTGTTTTTATATTCTAGTTCAAATCCTTGGTTAGCTTCTTAAAGGTATATACACACATATTGATCTACATCCTCCCTCTTAAAAAGATTGACATTTGAAAAAACAATATTAAATCTAGGAATGCATTACTATATACATTAGAAACAACACAATGTTCATGCCCAAGCTGCTTCATATCTGCTACAGGGTATAGAGATTCGACCATATTTGTGTAACATAACAGTTGGGGCTACAATTAGAAACAGGGACAGTCTGTGATGTACAACTCTTATCAGGAATTTCTGGATTTATCATAGGAACAGGAATGTCTTCTGAGACTTCCTCTGGAATTGGAACACTGGACATGTCACTTTGAGATAAAGAGTCTCTCTCACCGGCTATGTGCTGTCTTGGACACCAGTAGTAAATGTTTCCAATTCCACTTAAAAGTTGCTCCTTCTGAATCTATAATGTACAGTCTCAGCTTTGTACAAATATTCTTCATGACACCAATCCAATCATAACCTTTGGACATTTCCATTGTTACCACTTCTCCCTTTCATAAAGGATTGAGTTGTTTACTGATCTTATCATAGTAAGACTTCTGGGATAGGTGTTTCCTCAACAGATTGTGTTTCACTGATCTGCTGTTCTTGACACATGAAACCAACAATTGACTACTAAGTGGTAATGCGGTTCTGGTTTGCCTCGATAGAAGTCTCTGAGCAAGTGAACCAAGATCACCTTTCTGGTGATGGTTCGGAGGAAGTCCCTATCAAGGGAAGAAAGCATTAAACCATTTATTAAATTGTTTCCCTTGGTTTGTGGCTGTGGTCCTTGTGTTGGGCAGAAGTGTTCCTGACTTGGTTCAATTTATTGTTCAAGTGAACCAAAATGTTTATCATGAGGAACATTTTCAAATTCAGGAGAGTCAAGAAAACATCAGTATTATCTTCTTTTGACTTTTCAACTGTTTTGCACTTTGCACTGCACATTCAGCCAAACCATTTGACTGTGGGTGTTCTGGACTACTTGTAGCATGGCTAAAGTTCCATTCTTCAGCAAATCTTTTCAACAGTTGGCTCATAAACTGCATGCCATTGTCAGAAATAACTTTGTGCAGACTACCGTGTACATCAAAATGACGCTTCATCTTAGTAATGACTGTACTAGATGCTAGGTAAGGAAGTAAGTCAATCTCGAACCAACTGGAGTAAGAGTCTACTAACACCAAATAATAATGACCATTCCATTCGAGGATATCAATGACTACTGTCGACCAAAGTAGTTCTGAAATCTGGATAAGTTGAAGTGGTTTGTTTAGTTGATGTGGCTTACTACTATTACATAGTGAACAAGAAGAAAGTGCTGTCTCAATGTCTTGTGACATAGAAAGCCAAAATACTATCTGTTTTGCCCTTCTTTTGGTAGATTCAGTTCCTGGATGACCATGATGGAGAATAGCAATGTACTCAGGTTGAAAGGACTTTGAAACAATGACTTTCAGACCTTTCATTATTATACCCTTGTCAGACAACATATCATCTCTGTATGGAAAATAAGGTTGCACTTCTTGTGGAAAGCTAGATTATTTTGATGCCATCCTTGATCAATATAGTAGTCGAGCCTTTGTCAAACTGGATCTGTGGCTGTGTGCACTCTCAGATTATCTAGACATGTAGATGAAAAATTTCTCACGTCTATAACTTCAAAGTTATCAATTGAATGAGAACCTTGATTTTTATTCTGTTCAGTGGTATTTCTGGGTCATCTGGATAATATATCAGCAAGACAAAGAAGGTTGCCTTTCTTGTAGACAAGATTGAAATTATACTTTTGCAGTTTCAGCATCATACACTGCAGTTGTGTGGGAGCTGAATGCATACGCTTTCTCAGGATAGTGACTAGCTGTTGGTAGTCTGTTTCAATCTGGATAGGTCTACCATAAACGGTATACCTTCATTTTGTTGAAAGGCAGTTGTACGATCGCACTATTGTGCAACTTTAAATCATGAAACTCAACATATCCCTGAAACAAAATGTTGAAAATGGTAATCTGGAAAACCAGATTTGACCATTTTCAAACTTCAGCACAGCAGCGAATGTTTAGAGACATTTCCGAATGTACATGTCCCCAAAACAAAATGTCAAAAATGGTAATCTGGAAAACCAGATTCGACCATTTTCAAACTTCAGCACAGCAGTGAATGTTAAGAGACATTTCTGAATGTCTCCAAACATCATTATGCACGGGGGGCGAGCCCCTCTGCACCCCCCATGTGGGGGCTGTGCCCCCCCACCCCCACTACTTTAATATACAAACCCCAAAATCACACTACAGTAAGGGAAAGGGTTAATTTCCAGATCCCTGCTATAGTGTGATCTGCACCTGGAATGCCGAATTCAAATGAGTGAATGCCAATATGCATTTGGTCATTTGAATTTGCAACAGTGGCAGTCGACATTTCTGAAATCTTGAGGTTGTACATTCTAACTTTGGTGCATCATACAACTTACTTCTGAAGAAATAAAGGTAAACCACCATAAACATAATCATGGAACTTCAAACATGCAAACACAATTGCCAAAGCTCTTTCTCAATCTGGGCATACTGCTGTTCAGTTTGGGTAAGAGTTCTCAATGCATAGACAATAGATTGATCCCCTTGTAGAATGACTGCACCAAGACCAAATTTTGAAGCATCACAAGAAAGTTGTACTGATTTGAGAACATCATAGTATCTGAGAGTTAGTGGACTAGCAATTCTGTGTTTCAGGACATCAAACCCTCTTTGGTGTTGCTCTAACCAAGACCATGATACATCTTTACATGTCAGCTCTCTGAGTGGTACTGATAGTTGGCTCAAGTCTGGAATAAACTTGCCCAGATAGTTGACCATGTCAAGAAAACTTTGCAGGGCTTGAACATTGTCTGGAGCTGGCATCTCGAGAATGGCTGATTGCTTTAAAGGGTCTGGTCATAAGCCTGTACTCATGAATAAATGACCAACAAAAGTAACTTCTTGTAGCCTGAATTTGCATTTCTGTGGACTGAGCTTAGGATTCACTTGACATATCCTTTCTAGAACCTTTCTGAGGTTTCTGTCATGCTTTGCTTTATCACGACCTCCTAGCAGTATGACATCTACTATGATAGCACAAGGATACCCAGAAAAAATTGCTTCATTGCACACTGAAAGACTTCCCTTGCAGAATTTATCCCATATGGCATTCTCAAAATTCTGTACCTGCCAAATGGAGTACTAAATGTAGTGAGCAATGAGGATTTTCTGTCAAGCTGAATTTGTCAAAATATACTCTTTACATCTAAGACAGAAAAAACAGTAGCAATTGTCATCAAAGCTGCGACTACTTCGACTGCACACATTGGATGATGACGTCTTTTTAGTGATTTGTTCCAATCTTCTGGAACAATGCATATTCTGATGTCATCTGAGCTTTTCTTATGAGCTACTACCATGGAAGATACCCATTAATTTGGGGTTTCAAGCGGACAAATTACACCCTTGTTGCATCATTTTATCTAACTCAGCACTGAATCTGTCCTGCATGACTATTGGAGCTTTATGTGCTGGTCTGATAACTGGACTGACCTCTGGGTCTAACTTCATGAAGTAAACAACTAGACGTTTGCCTAGCTTGTCTTCGAAAAGATCAGCATAGGTAGAAAAATATACTGGGCAAAATTAGAGTAGTGGTCTTTTAATCTAACTTGATGGACTTCCTTATTAAATGAAATCAGTCCCATTTTCAAAGAATCTCTGAGACCTAATAATGACTAAACATGCCTCTTGACTACATAAAATAACAAGTCGTAGCTTCTTCCAGCAAAGGATTCTGCTGACATAACATTGCATTTTGAATCTGTATCACCTTTGAGCTCTGTGGGTTTGCCATTTATCTGAACAGTACAAAATACTTCATTCTTGGCTCTTAAATCAACTGCATTGACCATTTCATGAAGCACTGATACACCATCAACATAAAGAGCAGGTTTGTCACAGCCTAAGTGATCAACTCGTTTCTTAAAATGTTCCCTTTCAGTAAAAGAACGTGGGCCTTTTGATTTACAAAACCTTTTGAAATTATTCCATTTATTGCATTTGTGGCATTGTCGACTAAAAGCTAAACATTTTTCCCTTTTAGATTCATGATTATTGTCACAATTACGATAGTTTGCAATAAAATTTGATACATTAGGAATGCTGGCAACTATGAATCCTTTTGATTTTGCTGACTTACTCTTATGCTTCACTGAGACTGTGCGAATATTGGAATTTGCTAGAAAGTTCTGGGGAGACCTGCTGCAGTCCCTGAGAAACCCCATAGTTGCCATCTGCTTGGGCATGTTTCTTTTAACCATGTGCTGCTACTATCAACATGAGCTTTATCACTGTGCCGTCTAGAGCTGCTCTCATTTATAACCATATGTGTGTGCTTTTCTGTAAGCTGATATATCTGACAAATCTCAATAGCCTTACTAAAAATTAAATCACTGTCACTAAACAAAATCTTTCTCACAACATCATCTTTTATGCCACACACAAGTCTGTCCTTTATCAGCTCATCCCTTAAGTCACCAAATCTGCAAGTTTTAGCTTTATTTCTCAGGTCAGTTATATACGCTACAAAAGTTTCACCAGGCTTTTGATCCCTTGTGTAAAATAATGTATCTCCATTGTAACATTTGTCTGAGGTTACACATTTCTCTAAATTTGCATTTTGTGCACTCTGGGTCCTCACTTGACTCAGCCTATACAACAATATGAATGTTTTCCCCCTCTTCAGCATAAACAGCAGTTGCATGCACAAATGAGCATTCCTTTTCGATAGCTTCTGACCCAGCTAAATTAAGCAGAATAAATGCCTTTTTATGGTCATCTTTACCAGAAAATGCAGCCTGTATGAAAATGTCATACTCTTGCTCAAAGACTCTATAGTTCTCAGCAATATTACTGTCAAACACAAATGCACTGGGTTTTTGAAACCAATCTGCCATGCCCACAAAGTGTACACAGACAATCTGAAAATATGACTCTTGTAATTAAGTACGAACAAACTGTTCTGTCAGCTTGTAACAACATTCAAATGTACAATAAACTCTTCAAAATGCTTTACTTTGTGAAATATGCTCTGCAATGGCTGTACTTTTCAAAATATGCCTTGTAATGTCTAAACATTTTGAAATAGCTTTACTGTAACACTGCACAAACGTGAATAATTTATATAATTCTGAAAACCTGGATATCTTTACTTAATGTGAAAATATACATGCTTTGTGAAAATGTGGTCATTTCCTTTTATTTTATTCATATTATGCAATTTGGACTTTATTTCAAACAGTGTCCATAGTAATTTGAATATTTTTATCAATATCATACATATCTGAGTATACAAATGTTAGAGTGTTCTGTATGCCTCGTTTCATATCATGCGAAAAAGAAATAGTGCTGAGCAAGATTTTAATGCCTGAAATTCATTTCTGACCTGTTTTATGAAGTTTTATCCCTTTGGTATGCCGGTTCTGATTTCAAGCCCTTTTAGAAATGTGGGTTCTAACTTCATGTCCTTTAGATATGCCACTTCTGAAACCATGTCGCTAGTTCATCTCTACTACAAATAATAAGAAGGATTGAGTTTCATTCAGATGCTTTAATATACACAAACACATCAGGATGGATGGCAGCATATTTAAATACAAATGAACTAACTAACAAACAGAGCTGACATACATATATGTTCACATAGGATCATAGGAAGTTACTAGGCCATTGGCCTGAGGCCCTTATAAGCCTAGCCAAGAGTTTAGCCTATGCATAGACAAATCAGCACCTGATGCCCCTGTCCAGCAGGGACATGGGTGGAATCCCAGGGATGTATTTTTTATTTCCCATCCAGTTATCCAGGTTGGACTTAAAAAGGGGTAAAGACACATGCTGCTTGATGTGGAGAGGGAGTCTATTCCATAGATGGGAGAGTCTCTGGGACACAAATCTGTCCTGCCAGTAAGTCTTACTTATGACACTGACCAGTTTGAGGCCACGTGTGTGGGTTACTCAAGTGGAGCTTGACTTGCGGATATGCAACAGTCCCATCAAGGCATGGTCCAAGATTGCCTTGTATGCCAGACAGAGGTCACCTCTAAGGAGTCTGTATGAAACAGAGTAGAGAGATAGGGCTTTTAGCCTATCTGTGTATGGTACATTTTTGAGGGCCTGGATTCTCCTGGTGAGAAACCACTGAGGTCTCTGCAGCTGCTGCATGTGCTTTACGAAGTACATGCCAAATACTCAGTAGTGGGCCTTATAAAGGAATAATACAGGGATGTTATGACCTCCTTGTCCCTGGATGAAATACCCTTACTTGTGAGGTGGGCCATGTAGAAAGCTTTCCGTACAATGGAGGCAACATGGTGGTCAAAAGTCAGGCTGCTAATCAATCTGGGTGCCCAAATCCCTCACAACTGACTACATGCTTAGGACATTGTTATTAATGTGATAATTTGTGGGAACATTTCTCTCCCCAGAGGGGATGATGATGCATTTTTTTGTATTCAGGTTGAGGCTATGTTTCTGGCTCCAGTCATTTGTTTGTGTGAGACCCTCTTGGAGGATGTCCACATCACTAGGGGAATTGATGACAGCTCCAGGCTTGCAGTCATCTGCAAACTTTGTCAACCATAGCCCACTGGTTTTGGCCTGTACCTCGGAAAAGTATATCCCAAATAACAGAGGCCCCAAGACAGAACCCTGAGGTTCGCCACTCAATACGTGTCTACTGTTTGAGTTGGCTTCCCGTATTTTGACTAGGTGGGTTCTATCAGTGAGCCAGTTGGCTACCCATCTGGTAACATATGGATTGATGCCTAGTTGAGAGAGTTTATCTATTATACCCTAGTGGGGAATAGTGTCAAAGTATTTGGCCAGGTCAACATAGGCACTGTGTACTGTCTTCCCCTCATCCATGACTTTGGTGAATGTCTCAAAAAATTCGACCCAAAATAACAGACACGACCTCCCCTTGATGAAGACAAACTGTGTGGGATCTAGTGTTTGGAAGTTGCCAATGTCCTTGCTAATGAGGTCCATGATAATCCATTCCATGGCATTGGAGATCAGGCTAGTTAGGCTCATGGGTCTATAATTTCCTGGATTGGTGGACACTCCACCTTTGTGTAAAGGGATGACAGTGGTTGTCCTCCACTCAGCTGAGACAAAACTGGTACTCAGGCTTTGGTTGAATAGGGTGCCTAATGGTGCTGCAAGTTCCTGCCTGAGTTCATGGAGGATGCAGCCTGGTATGTTATCAGGACCCATGGAGGCTATATTTTTTTTCCTTTGAGACAGCAGTGATGACCTAACCTCTAGATATAAGGGGAAGGGGGCAAGTACTGTGAATATCCTGATTTACTGATGAGGGGACAGAGGGGTGAAATTTTTGCTGAATCTGTCAGCTAGCAATTTTGCTATATCTACGGCATTTGTATATGTGGTGTCCTTGACCACCAGTTCTGAACAGATCCAGGTGCTACCTTTGAGATTACGGACATATGTGAAGAAGGCCTTATGATTGCCTCTAGTAGACGTGGCCAATTTGGACTCGAAGTTTGCTTTGGAGGATTTCACTAGTGCTCTTATTTTCTTGTTTAGGCTAAGGAGAGATTGCTTCAAATTGGGCACCTGCTCCTTCTTGGTCCTAGAAAGCAATTTTTATCTTTTGTTATAGAGTTTATTTATTGCAGATGTCCACCAGACAGGCTTACTCTTCCTTATGGAGGATGATTTAGTCCTGTCAGATATTCCTGATTCCATGCATTTATATAAATGTTTGTATAGTAATTTGGTATAGTTTTGGATACTGGTTCCAATTCCTAGAGAAAGTGAGGGGGCTGTGAGGCTGTGTGTACCATCCCTCGTATTTCCAAGTTATGTAGTGATAAGGATGTGTTAGAGAGGGAGCTAGAGCAGACTAGGAATATGTTTTTGAATAGGGGATATAACCCTGATATTTTGAAAGAGGCTGAAATTAAAGTTTTGGAAAAGGTACATAAAGTCACCAGAAGGAATAGTAGTAGACCAGGTTTGTATGGTCCACCGACTTTTGTTAGTGAGCAAATTAACCAAGATGATGTAGACACAATATATTATGTGTCAGTATATAACATCAAAAGTGACAAAATGTGGACTTTGGTGGAATATTATTGGAACTATCTATTAGAAAACAGGTTTTTGGCAAGTATTTTACCACATAAGCCCCTTTTTTCATATAGAAGGGGAAGGAATTTGAAGGATATGGTGGTACACGGTATATTTAGTCTACCAGTAGTGGACATACCCAATTTTTTGGTTACAAAAGGGACTTTAAGCTGCAATAAATGTAATATTTGTTAGCATGTTGTAAAAACTTTTGATAATATAAATGGACTCAAATTTGAACCCAGAGATGTATATTCTTGTAAAGTAAAGGGGTTATTTATGCATTGAGATGCCCCTGTGCCCTATTTTATGTAGGGGAGACAAAGAGAGAATTTCGTGTCAGATTCATGGAGCACTTGAGAGATGTTAGGAATAGAAGGGAAGATAAAACAATTTCTTTACATTTTAAAATGTTTCATGATAGCGATGTTTCAAAATTAAAGGGTACTGTTTTAGAAACAGTGGATTGTTTCTGTGGAGATGAAAATTTGTTAAAACAAAAGTTGAGGTACAAAGAAAGTATTTACATTTTAAAGTATAAGACTCTTGTACCTAATGGTCTTAATAATGACCTTAATTGGAAATGTTTGCTTTAAATTTTATTTTATTGATTAATTGATGTTAATTAAGTGGGGTGTGTATATAAATATGTGTGCTTATGTTTGTTACTGTTTGATACTCTTTAAAGGTGATTTCACCGAAGTGCTAGAGAGAGAGAAAAAAGAATAAAAGTTCTAAACTTTCCTGCCTTGTTTTTCATCTTTGTACCACAGTCGGTGGTCTTGGGTCAGTGTTGTTTTATTAGTGAAGAGTGGCAAGAAGGAGGTTGTTTTTTGGGTATTAGGGGATGGCGTCTGACCCTAATCGAGATGTTCCCCGTGTTTTTTGGGAAGAACCAGTTGTTTTTTCGAATGCCAATACTAATGGTTTGGCAGGAGCTCAGGGGGGCTCCCAAAAGACTATGGAGCAATATGTGAACGACTCTTCTCAGATTTTGGTTATGGTGCCCGATAATCGTTTATCGGATGTACCTGTGGGTCCATTGTTTGATGTTTTTGTTAGGGAAAGAGCAAAGAGGATGCCTGACCCTTTTATTTCTGTGGGGCAGACTGTGAATGTTATACCTTTGGACATGAGAGAGCAATGTGAAAAATATGAAAGATTGTTGGAAAAAGAATCTAAAACATATTTCAACATTTTGGGCTTGCAAAGATATATAGATCTGGACATTACTCCTAAGGGTCTGAGGTTTGTCAAGAGTCCCAGTACTCCTTTTGATCTGAATTGTCCATTGGATAAACAGTTTAAAGAACGTTGGTTCCAGGCAGCACATAAATGTGTAACGGAATGGTTGCACATTTTATTGGAGAGGGACCAAATTAAACATAAAAAACTGAAACAAGAGTTGGCGGTTCTGTCTCACTCTATTAGTAACTCTTTGGGGGCTCAAGGCATTAAGAGCTTCTTGGACAGAACTAATAAAAATCTGATTCTGTTAGAAGCCGAGCTGGTAGAATAAAAAAAGTCCAAATTAAAAAGGGACATTCATGAGTATGAGGCGGGACTTGCATTTACCTATTCAGCCAACCGGAAGACCGGTAACCGGAAACGTCATCATGTTAAGTTTTTAAAAAAGCGCCTCTGCTTCTTTTGTTTCTTCAGGGGATGAGAGTCGTTATGAGACTGATGTGAGCGATGAGTTTCCAGTGCTGCCACAACCGGGAAGACCAGCGGAACATGCATGTACTTTTCGGAACCAAGAAGAACAACTTCAGTCACATCAACAGGATCGACAGGGACAGAAACAGACAAGGAATACTGAACAAGACTTTGGCGACATGGGGAAGGACTATAGGGGGGATTACAAGCAAAGACAATATAAAGGATATTATTTCAACAAAAAATTTAAACGGTGAGTCATGTAATACTACAGGTTTACTTGTCAAGCTTTCATGTTGCAATTTGACACAGGAACAAATTTCTGTTTTAAATTTGGGACTCAAGTTTGTGCCCACTGTCTTACCAAGGGCACATGTAGTTAGGCAAGAAATGTTTAGATTTTTAAGAAAAATTTTTTTAAAAAATCATTTTGCTAGAATTGTGGAAGTTAATGATGATGTCAGAAGTGACTCCACGAGTCATGAATCTGATGAAAGATATTTCTCTTGTTTGGCTGTAACAGAGGCAATGGATGCTGTTGGTATAGGGGATATTATGTCTTGCTATGTAACAAATGCGATTGATGTGACATGTATTCCCACTTTGAATAAGTTTATACCTCCTTTTGACAATCCACGTGTCTCACAATTTGGGGCAATGTTAGGATTTGGAGGTGAGAATATTTGTGAGTCCATGTTGTTAAATAAAAATGATATTAGGTATAATTTAACCTTGAAGGAATGGAAGGCATTAAAGTCTTTGGAAAAAAGAAAAGATATAGTAATAAAGCCTTCCGATAAAGGGAATAAAATTGTAGTTATGAATGCAGCTCAGTATTT
The DNA here is from genome assembly GCF_019279795.1 of Protopterus annectens. NCBI lineage: Eukaryota > Metazoa > Chordata > Ceratodontiformes > Protopteridae > Protopterus > Protopterus annectens. The sequence goes on from NC_056726.1 coordinate 1,194,616,693, forward strand.
TAATATGTGTATGCAGCATTTGAATAATGCCGAGGTATATGAAAGGTGTAATATTGGGGATTATAAAAAAGCCATGGTCGAATATGAACAAAAGCTTGACAGTTATGTTCGGAAAGGCCTCTTTTCTGAAAAAGATGTTAGGGATAAGTTGGTTCATTGTAATAGTGAAGTAGCTTTCTTTTTCTGTCTGCCAAAAATACATAAAAGTATGACAGAGCCTCCGGGCAGGCCCATTATTTCAGCTTGTAAATATTTTTTACATAATATGGGCTTATTACTACATAGAATTTTATTCCCTTATGTTAAAGCTTCTCCTGTTTACATCCAGGATAGTTCAGATTTGTTGAAAAGAATCTCCCCTCTAAGATGGAATGAGAAAATGTTTTTTCTGGTACTTGATGTAAGGAGTTTGTATACCTCCATTAAGCATATAGATGGTCTAAGAGCCATCCATTATTTTTTGGGCAACAGCCCTTTTGTTAGTTTTGTAGTGGAAATGATTAATTTTTGTTTGAAAAATAATTTTTTTCATTTTAATAATGAATTGTTTAGACAACGACAAGGCATGGCCATGGGGGCAGCATTTGCCCCCATGTATGCTAATCTTTTTATGTCTTTTTTTGAAACTCAATTTTTATTTAAGTTAAATTTTATGAAACAATATGTTGATTTTTATTTTCGATACATAGACAATTTAATTTTTGTGTGTGATGGAGGTTTAAATGAGGTGGATTATTTTGTATCACAGATGCATGATAATCCATTTGGTCTATCATTTGATGGACTACAAATGGGGAGTAAGGTGATATATTTAGATTTGGTTCTGGAAGGGAATTTGGATGGTAATATTTCCTATACTGTTCATAGGAAATTTATGGATGGGAATCAGTACCTCCATGCTTCTAGTTGCCATCCTCCCCATGTTTTGAAAGCTTTACCATATGGGGAGTTACATCGTATTTCCAAGTTATGTAGTGATAAGGATGTGTTAGAGAGGGAGCTAGAGCAGACTAGGAATATTTTTTTGAATATGGGATATAACCCTGATATTTTGAAAGAGGCTAAAATTAAAGTTTGGGAAAAGGTACATAAAGTCACCAGAAGGAGAAGTAGTAGACCAGGTTTGTATGGTCCACCGACTTTTGTTAGTGAGCAAATTAACCAAGATGATGTAGACACAATATATTATGTGTCAGTATATAACATCAAAAGTGACGAAATGTGGACTTTGGTGGAATATTATTGGAACAATCTATTAGAAGACAGGTTTTTGGCAAGTATTTTACCACATAAGCCCCTTTTTTCATATAGAAGGGGAAGGAATTTGAAGGATATGGTGGTACACGGTAAATTTAGTCTACCAGTAGTGGACATACCCAATTTTTTGGTTACAAAAGGGACTTTAAGCTGCAATAAATGTAATATTTGTAAGCATGTTGTAAAAACTTTTGATAATATAAATGGACTCAAATTTGAACCCAGCGATGTATATTCTTGTAGAAGTAAAGGGGTTATTTATGCATTGAGATGCCCCTGTGCCCTATTTTATGTAGGGGAGACAGAGAATTTCGTGTCAGATTCATGGAGCACTTGAGAGATGTTAGGAATAGAAGGGAAGATAAAACAATTTCTTTACATTTTAAAATGTTTCATGATAGCGATGTTTCAAAATTAAAGGGTACTGTTTTAGAAACAGTGGATTGTTTCTGTGGAGATGAAAATTTGTTAAAACAAAAGTTGAGGTACAAAGAAAGTATTTACATTTTAAAGTATAAGACTCTTGTACCTAATGGTCTTAATAATGACCTTAATTGGAAATGTTTGCTTTAAATTTTAATTATTTTATTGATTAATTGATGTTAATTAAGTGGGGTGTGTATATAAATATGTGTGCTTATGTTTGTTACTGTTTGATACTCCTTAAAGGTGGTTTCACCGAAGCGCTAGAGAGAGAGAGAAAAAAGAATAAAAGTTCTAAACTTTCCTACCTTGTTTTTCATCTTTGTACCACAGTCGGTGGTCTTGGGTCAGTGTTGTTTTATTAGTTAGGCTCATGGGTCTATAATTTCCTGGATTGGTGGACACTCCACCTTTGTGTAAAGGGAGGACAGTGGTTGTCCTCCACTCAGCTGAGACAAACCTGGTACTCAGGCTTTGGTTGAATAGGGTGCCTAATGGTGCTGCAAGTTCCTGCCTGAGTTCATGGAGGATGCAGCCTGGTATGTTATCAGGACCCATGGAGGCTATATTTTTTCCTTTGAGACAGCAGTGATGACCTGACCTCTAGATATAAGGGGAAGGGGGCAAGTACTGTGAATATCCTGATTTACTGATGAGGGGACAGAGGGGTGAAATTTTTGTTGAATCTGTCAGCCAGCAATTTTGCTATATCTACGGCATTTGTATATGTGGTGTCCTTGACCGCCAGTTCTGAACAGATCCAGGTGCTACCTTTGAGATTACGGACATATGTGAAGAAGGCCTTATGATTGCCTCTAGTAGATGTGGCCAATTTGGACTCGAAGTTTGCTTTGGAGGATTTCACTAGTGCTCTTATTTGCTTGTTTAGGCTAAGGAGAGATTGCTTCAAATTGGGCACCTGCTCCTTCTTGGTCCTAGAAAGCAATTTTTATCTTTTGTTATATAGTTTATTTATTTCAGATGTCCACCAGACAGGCTTACTCTTCCTTATGGAGGATGATTTAGTTCTGTCAGATATTCCTGATTCCATGCATTTATATAAATGTTTGCATAGTAATTTGGTATAGTTTTGGATACTGGTTCCAATTCCTAGAGAAAGTGAGGGGGCTGTGAGGCTGTGTGTACCATCCCTCAGGAGGCTGTAATCAGCTTTGGAGAAGTTTTTTTGTTTGACCCAAGATGGGGGGGGGGGGGTCGAGGGAGATGGTGACTTCAAATATGACCGCTTTATGGTTGGATCTTGCAAGGAAAGATGATACTGTAGGGATGCTGCAGTGGTTACTCATGTTGGTTAATGGCAAGTCCAAGATATTATCACCTCTTTTAGGGGTACTGACTAGCTGTTCCAAGGCATTTGCATTGACAAAATCGAGGAATCTCTGGGCATTTGTGTTCTGGCAAGAGTAGTTCTTCCAGTTTATGTTTGGGTAATTAAAGTCACCCAGGATCAGGGTAAAGGGTTGAATCTTGATAGATTTGAAGAGGTCTAGATAGGCAGTTTGGGCATCTTGGGTCAGATTTGGGGGCTGGTAGCTAGCACTGCACATGGAGTGTCTCCTGTGCGTCATACTGTTTAAGCAGCATGGGTGTGTGTATGTCTTTAATATATATTGAAACTCCACCTCCTTTGGCTTTACTACCTATTGTTTGGGGTGTGAATCTATGATAGGATGAGTAACCAGGTATGGCTAGGGTGCTCTCCGCAGCTTTGAACCAGGTTTCTGTGACTGCACAGATGTCAGCATTTTCTCAGGTTATGAATGCTTGCAATTAGTGCAGTTTAAAGTTTAGACTCCTAGCATTTAGCCGCATGACCTTTAATTTGTGTTTTGTTGAAATTTTTATGTTGGTAGGTTTAACCTCATCACTTTTTCTAAAAAAAAGGCACTATGGGAGAGGCAAGTGCCTTTGCCAGAAGTCTGAAGCCCAAGTGAGACAGATGCAGGCTATCTCTGGCAAAGCATAGTGGTCTATCGATCATATCTTTCCAGGCTGTCAGATACTGGATCCCCCTGGAATGACACCAGAAAGTAAGCCAATTGTTAAAGTCATTAATTTTCTGTTTGTATTGAGGCAACATTCTGGGTGATGGTAGAATGCTGCTTAAGGCTAGGGACATACCTGCTTGGGACTCATATTCATAAGTTCAATCATGACTCTTTTCATATATTCCAGGGAGGTATGTCTCAAGTAATTCACACCAACATGGACTATGACAGAGTCATAACAGTACCTGTCATTGAGAGACTTGATTGCATGTGTGATATGGTGGATTCTGGACCCTGACAGACAACTAATTGTGACTTTCTCCTTATCCAGCCTGGTGAGAGGCACATATGTGTTTCTCACAATGGAGTCACCTATGACTAATATGTTGAGTTTATGGCTAAGCCTTAGTGGTTGTGAGACAGGTGTGTGAACTATGTATGGTATGTGGTGTGGAGGGCTATGGAGATTGCATGTGTTTTTGCCTCTGAGGTTTTTGCCTTGGAGGTCTCCTTTGTGTGGGTATGTTTTTGCTGTGGACCTCCACATATGTAGATTTGTGTTGTGTAGGTGTGGGTGGTGTTTGAGGTGTAGTGATTGTGGTGACAACCTTCTCAGTGCAAGATATACTGACTTGTGAGGGAGCTTGGACTCTAGGTTCATAATGTAATTGTATCTCTCGCAAATTGTGTTCCTAGGTGGTAGTAGTAGGTGGTTGTCTGTGTAAATAGGGCAGTTGCTACACTGTCTCAGGATGCCCATATCACATCTCAACAGCAAACTACAAAATGGCAGTCAGGCTCGCACATGCTCACTATTTGAATATTGATATTGAAACTATGAAACTATGAAACTATTTATACTCTAGTGTAAGCCCTTGCATAGCTTTTTAAAGGTGTATACACATGGGTCTACTTCATAACATTGAAATTTCATAACGTTGAATTTCATAACATTGAGACCATAACATCGAAAATTCAAAACACTGAAAACCCAAAACATTGAAAATTCAGAACATTGAAAGTGTGCTTCATAACTTTGAAAATTACATTGCACAATTAAATAATATCACCTCCACCTACAACAACACCTATCTAATGAACAAACTTTCTACTATGTTTCTGCAGGGGGTCATGCCCCCCTACACCCCCCTTGTAGGGGGGTCTGCCCCCACACCCCCTGTAAATTAAACATACCTTCTCCAAGATTACATTACAACAGAAAAAAAGTTAATTTCCTAACCTCACTGACCCCCCCCCCATAAATTAACTATACCATCTCCAAGATCAACCGTAGTGTATGGTGATTGTGATAAAGTGAGGTTAGGAAATTAACTTTTTTCCCACTGTAGTGCAATCCTGGAGTTGGTATATTTAATTTATGGGGGTGTGGTGGCAGAGCCCCCCACATGGGGGTTGCAGGTGGGCTTGCCCCCTGCAGAAACGTAGTAGAAAATATGTTTGTTAGTTAGGTGTTTTTATAGGTAAAGAGGGTGTTATCTACTTATACACTGTAATTTTCAATGTTATGAAGCACACTCTTAATGTTCTGAGTTTTCAGTGTCTTGGGTTTTCAGTGTTTTGGGATTTAGATGTTTTGGTCTCAATGTTATGAAATTCAACATTATGAAATTTCAGTGTTATGAAGTAGAGCCATACACACATATTGATCTACAGTATTGTTGCTGCTTATGTCATTAAAAATAAGAATATTGTTTTTTTCCTAACATTCTATATTTAACCCCATACATTCTTTTATTCATGTCTTCTGTCAAGGCATTAATAAGCAATGCAAATAAAATACTGCTCTCCTCTGCCTTACATGTTCTCCACCTCCACACCCGTCCTTATCCAGCCACTCACTAAGATTCTTAATTTTAATGCATCATATGCAGTTTTAATCACCATTAAACATGCCTGCTTTGCTGTGTAACCTTCTTATATATTCCACAGAGAATTATATTCTATTCTATAAAAAACATACTTGCATGTCCAACCATCGTCTTAGTATATATTCTTTTATATATTTATATGAATTATTACTTAACTACAAATAATAAATCACTCTCTTTTTATTTTTGACTCCATATGTTCCAGTACTTTAAAATATTTTCAAGCCTACTTTTAGTATCTGCATGAAAAACTTTTTTCTGTATTAATTAGAGTAAATGGTCACCAACTATTAATGTTTATTTATCTCCTTTCTTCCAAATAAATGTGATTGCTCCCTCACATATATCCTTATTTCTAATCATTCATTCATTCAGTACTTTATGACACTTATTTTATGAAAGAAAACCTTTTTCCAGTCTTCCATTTTTTTATATTCATCATAACTGTAGATCATTGTGTAAAGTGTATGCTTTATCTTTAAGAAGCATGCGAGGCTGTATGTGCACATGTATAAAGTACCCACACGTGCAATTCCTAGGGCCATTTTAAAGGAGCAGCCAGAGAGAGAGCATGCATGATCACAGTCATTAATTTGTATATACGTTACCTACGTAGGTCATTTGTTTATGAGTACAGACTAGAGACCAGACTGACCAAACAAGCAGCTATTCTTGAAATGTCAGCACCAGATAATGTACAAGCTTTACAGCATTTTGTGGGCATAATCAAATATTTAGGCAAATTTATACCAGACTTTAGTGAGCTGACATCAACTTTAAGAGAGTTTACACGCAAAAATGTTGCATGATCATGATCATGGGTGGAACAGCATCGGAAGGCATTTAAAGACCTCAAGCAGAAAATTGCCACCACACCTACATTAAGATACTATGATGTGAATAAACCAGCCACTTTTTAATCTGGTGCTTCAAAATTTGGTCTAGGTGCAGTTATACTTCAAGAGGGCAGACCAGTAGCCTATGCATCTAGAACATTAAACCAAACTGAGATACAATGTGCTCAGACTGAGAGGGAACCTTTGGCAATAGTATTTGCATGTTCCAAGTTTCATGATTATATTTATGGTTGAGCTATTCAGATTGAAACTGATCATCAAACTCTATTTACTATTCTAAAGAAGCCTATGCATTCTGCTCCAGTGAGATTTCAAAGAATGATGCTCAGAATGTAAAAGTACAATTTCAAAATGGTCTACACTAAGGGCAGATTGCTCTATCTGGCTGATACCTCATCCAGATCTCCCAGAATTACAACAAAACAGCTTAATGCAGAAACTTTTGACTTTGATGTGATGTCAGTGCATAATTTTTCCACCACTAGATTTGATGAGTTAAGAAATCACACTCAGACTGATCCAATTTTGCAGACGTTGAATAACTATATTAGTGACAGATGCCCGTCAAAGCAATCTAGTGTGTCACATGAAGTGCAAATGTATTTTCCTTACAGAGATGAATTGTTGATGAAAGATGGCATTATTTTCAAAGGTCCTAAAATTTTGTTCCTGCTTCCTTACAACAATAATATATCCAGATTTTGCATTGTGGTCACCCAGGGTCCACATCCACTAAGAGAAGAGAAAGAGAATTAGTATTTTGGCCTTCATTACCAAAAGACATTGATAGAGTCAATTCTTCTTGTTCAATATGCAATGGTACTAGATCACATTTGCAAAGAGAATCACTTCAGCTAAGTCCAGTTCCTGAACTACCTTGATCTACTGTAGCAACTGATATCTTTGAGTGGAACAATCAACACTACTTAATTCTGGTAGACTCTAATTGGTTTGAGATTGATCTACTACATAATCTAATCTCAGCTGCTGTTATTACTAATTGACACATCATTTTGCAGTTCATGGTAGTCCACACAGACCTTTTTCTGACAATGGCACACAATTTACTAACCAGTTATTTCAAACATTTGTAAAAGAATGGGACTTTATACATGTCACTAGTAGTCCTGAGTATCCTCAGTCCAATGGTCTAGCTGAACGTGTAGTGTAGAGTGCAAAGCAATTACTTGAAAGGTCAAAGCATGACAATACTGATGTCTTCTTGAATTTGCTTAATCTCAGAAACATACCCCGTGATGACATGCTTGGCTCATCTGCTCAAAGACTATTTCCCAGGCAAACTAGAACTACGCTACCTATTTCTTCAAGTTTGTTGCAGCCTAAATCTAAGAACACTAAAATCATCAAGACTCAATTGTTTAAGAAACGTAATATCCAGAAATCTAGTTACAACAGATGGAGCAGATTACTTTGTCCATTGAGGGAAGTAGAGACAGTACAAATCCAGACAACAAAAGGTTTTGATTGAATAGGACAGATTACAGGCATCTGTGCCGAGCCGAGATCTTATATAAAATAATATTAACACTCTAGAAAACATTCTTAGTAGCCTTTCTACCCACTTACCTCAGGAAACAATTGTATTAGGAGATTTCAACATAGACTGGACCTCATGTAATTCCCTCAACCCTAACACCCACATAAATCTATTTGGTTTCAATCAAATAATAAACTCCCCCACTAGAATCCACAAACCAAGTAATAAAGAAACTACTCTTGACTGGATCCTTATAAATAGCCACCCAGAAAAGTACAAGACAGGAACTCTCCCAGATGACATCAGTGATCACATTCTAACCTACATTACAAAACAAAAGAAATACAGCCCTAAAAATAGCAATTCTGTTACCTATTGTTCTAAAAAACACTTCCAAGCAGAGAACTTTATTAATGAGCTAAAAGCCTGCAACTGGTCATCTCTAAAGCTACTTAATTTAGATGAAGCAATCTCCTATTTTAATTCTACATTCCTTCAAATTCTAAACAGCCATGCTCCCTTCTGCTCCTGCAGAGTTAGGACCAACACAGCCCCTTGGCTCACAAAACAAACTAAAGAAAAAATGTTTCTACGAAACAAAATTTGGGCAAAATGGAGAACCTCTAAAAGCTCTGCAGACCATCTATACTTTAAACAGCTAAGAAATGCTGTCAAAAAGGATATAATCTCAGACAAAAAAAAATACTACTTCCACCTGCAACAATCACACTCTAAAAACCCTCAAAAGTTTTGGTCTGGCATTAGTAAACTTCTCAAACCAGGTCATGCTAGAACTCCTTCTCCTTGCTCTATTCCCAGTAATAACCCTCTGCAAATAGCTAATGCTTTTAACAATTACTTCAATGAAGCTATTCAAACTCTAACTCAAACACTAGCTCCCATTATCCCCACTCCTACACTACATACTAACAGTCGACTTCCCTCCCTACATTTGCAACCTGTACTAACATCCTTTTTCTGCAAACTCCTTCAAAAACTCAAACCCTGCACTCCCTCTGCTGATTGCCTCCCAGCAGAATACCTTCAAATTGCAGCTAAAGCCATAGCATACCCTGTTTCCATCCTTATAAACAGAACTATCTCAGAAGGCTACATCCCCTCCATATGGAAAGTCTCTCATATAATCCCCTTGCACAAAGAAGGTAAATCTACTGATATCTCCAACTACCGACCAATTGCTCTACTCTCCCCATTAGCCAAAATTATGTAAAAATGTATTCACCATCAACTACTTCAGTACCTTCTCCTCAATAACTTGCTTGCAAATTGTCAACATGGTTTTAGGCCCTTTCATAGCACTACTTCTGCCCTGCTAACTTTTATTGATTGTATAAACAGGAATCGAAACAATAATTCTCTCTCATCTGCTCTATTTATTGACCTATCTAAAGCCTTTAACATGGTCAATCACAACCTACTTATCAATGTGCTAAAAGCCCAAACTCTTGACCCACAAGCAATCCTTTTGTTTAAATCTTATCTTGAAAACAGACACCAAACAGTACTTTGGAACAATAATATGTCCACATGCCTCCCAGTAAACACTGGAGTACCTCAAGGCTCTATCCTAGGCCCTCTTCTTTTTTCCATTTTTATTAATGATCTCCATACTGTTTTTCCACATTCCACCTGTATACAATACGCTGATGACTCTATTCTTATCTGTACTGCCAAGTCTTCTTCCTCTCTCCAGACCCTTACACAAACTGTATTTAAGTCAGTTGAAAAGTGGTTCACCCAACGTCACCTCCTCCTTAACCCTAAAAAACTAAACTATTGCTTTTTACTCCCACCAAAAAATCTCCACAAATCCACTTCACTATTACCTCTGACAATGGAACCTGCATTTCCCCTGATTCTACTGCTCATCTCCTTGGCATAACCATTGACCATAACCTCAACTTCGATGCCCATGTTAACAATACTATAAAAACTGTCAATAAAAAATTAGTTTCCCTGTATAGAATAAAACCCTTCCTTATCCCACTAGCTAAGAAATCCATTGCTCAGACTCATCTTACTTCTACCGTATTCTATGCATCTGCCATTTATACCAACCTATCAAAACATAATCTTACCAAACTGGAAACTAGCTACAATAATATAACCAGATTTGCCACTGGCTCCCCTTATAGAACCCACCACTGTCTCAACCTTCAACAACTCAGATGGCTAGAACTACAAAACCAACTACAATACTATCAACTGGTGATTGCACAAAAAATACTGCACCATCCTACTAATACTCCTATCAACTCTCTAATTTGATCTCCCCATATAAAAATCTTACAACACTACGCTCAGCTAATAAATTACTTATTGCCAACAGTTTATCTCATAACAAAGCGGGAGAGTCACTCTTTTCCAATGTTGTGGGTAGAATCTGGAACAAGCTTCCTAGTACACTCACTTCTCTCTCATCTACACCAATCTTTAAGAAACACCTCAGAGATCACCTAAAAATACATTGGCTTTGCCCCTGCTCAAAGCCTGATTGAATCATACTTTACTTTCTTCTCCTCCCTCTTTTTTCTCCTGCTTCCAGGACAAATACCCCCTACAATTCCTGAATAATTTATTACTTACTCACTCTTTTTACCTTTAATTTTTCCTTCCTGTTCTCTTCTTTTTTTTAACTTAATTATTCTTTTTTTCAAAGGAATGTTAATGCTCAAATACTTTATTAACTCTTGCTTGATTGTACATGAAACCCACTAAAGAATCAAGTCTTGATTATTTTGTACACCTACTCTAATGAAACCATACTTTGTTCACAAATTAATAACTTTTCTTATCATGTCTTGCTATGTAATTGAAGCTAGTCATTTTTTTAATGTTTTGAATGTTATAATTCACTCATGCTTGGAGCTTTTCTCCCCGGGCCTCTACTGAAAATGGATATGTATCCAGCTAGACTAGCCCGGTCAACAAATATAAAATAAAATAAAATAAAATAAATCTTACTTGGTAAATCCTGAAGTTATGGAATATAAGAGGAATCGCAAATATCTTCTTCCTGTACCAGAATCATCATCATCATTTGTGTCAGTGTGAGATATGATGCAAATTCGGAGCTATCATTGACTCTCACACTGACACAAATGTTCTCCAGGAGGGGCTGACACAAGCAACTGGTGTCAGAGCCATGGACTAAACCTAAATGCCAAGAAATGCATAATAGTATCCTTTGGGAAGTTCTCCCAGATATAGCTATCTCGTATACTTCTGATGCTTTGTCTGCTTACCTACTTGGCGGTATTTCTTGATTATAGCCCTTGCATCATCTGTCTACTTATTCAAGTATCTTTTTCTTGATTACAGCTCTTACCTTTTCCACATACCTTGCTGATTTTCTGCATTGGTTATTGTTTTTTTCACTTTAACAGCTCTAGGAATTGGGTGCTACCCACTGCGTTCACCCTCCGCTTCGCTTGGATCTCACTCCTCTCCTCTACCCTACCCCCATTCACACCCACCCCAACAACAATAACATATAAATTTCCAGACACCACACCCCATCTCTATCTACCAATCACAGCCCTGCTACCATTTTAACAACTCTGCCAATTAACTCTATCCTAGCACCCTCCCTTTCATTTAGGATACACTCTAGATCCCTATCTCCTATCTTTTACCCATTAAGTAACCTCTTTTAATTCCATTTTCCTTTCTATACTCCAACTATAAGCAAGATACCCTTCAACATAAGACAAGGCATCCTCTTAATCTCACTTACTGCTATTCTTTACCTACCATCCTACTCCACTTCCATCCCCCACACTTATACTTCCTATCCAAGATCTTCCACCCTATCCACACAACCTCACATTAACTGCAACAGCTTCTCCAACATCTCCCCATCTTTATTTAACTACTATACTTTTCTCCCAACTAAACTAAAACACACCACGGCTAGCTCCACTCAAAAATTTACTCTTAATCCCCTTCATAGACCTCACCTTGCAACTCTATATTTTACAATACAAACAATTCTTGTTCAATTTCTCACCCAGTGTGATGACATTTACTCCATTTCTGGTCCAGCCAATTCTACTTCCAACCTTCAAACATCAAATACCCATGACTTATTTATCAGTACTGTAAATCTTTGAAATATTTGTAACAAAATCATGGAATTCCATGCCTGGCTTTCTTTATACTCCCCAGATATTGTGGCACTTACAGAAACCTGGTTAAAACCACATATATCTGACTCCAAGATAACCCCTCCAGGATATAACATACTTAGAAATGACCGCCTCCACAAAAAGGGTGGAGGTGTTGCACTAATTTACCATCACTCCTTAACTATCACTCCATTCTGCAAACCTGTTTCCACCTTTGAAAACATAGAATTCCTACCAACTATACTCCATATCAACAAAAGAAAGCAAACATGTATTATCATACTTTACATTCCCCCAGGTGAAAATATACCTATTCTAGAAGCTCTTCTATCATGGACATTGCTATGGATACCACCATCCTGGGTGATACTAATATAAACTGCAACCTCTCATCTTCTAACTACCCATCAAATAGTATAAACTTATATAAGTTCACCCAACTTATAACAGTCCCAACACATATAGTAAACAAACTAACTAAATCAACCCTAGGCTGGATACTTGTCACACACTCTCAACAAATATGCCCATACAGGAACCCTCCCTAATATCTCAAGTGACCACTTACCTGCCTTCACCCATAGAACCCACATGCAAACTACAAAATACCATTTGTACAGAACTTCTAGAAATCTTACCCATTTCAATCAAAGAACTCTTATAAATACTTTAAAAGCCCACAACTGGAACCCTACTAAAACTTCCTCTGGATGACGCTGTAAATTACTTCAACAATGTCTTTCTTACTACACACAACAGCCTTGCCCCTATGTGAACTAAGAATTAAGCATAACCATGCCCCATGGCTTAAAAAAACATACTAAACAGTTTCTCATTGCCAGGGATAAAGCCTGGAATGAATGGCACAAAAATAGAACCCTACAAAGTGAAATAAAGTAGAAACAACTATGTAACAGTGCCAAAAAAACTAATCATTACTGACAAGGAAAATTACTTCTCTTCTCAACTAGACCTCCAAAACAGCAACCCCAAAAACTTTTTGAAATCTGTTTCCTCACTCGTTAACCTGGGTACTCAACAAAATCCCACAGCAGCTCTTGAAAAAGGCCCACAAGAAACTGCCCAAGCCTTTAACACTCACTTCATTTAAACCATTCAAAAACTCGTCAATCATTTCTTTACTCAAATAAACTTTAACTCTAATAGTGTAGAAAGCAACACAAATCTCTCATCTCTTAAAGCTAACTCACTTCTCCCCCCTGTAAATGACACCACAAACTGTAGTCCACCATCACCATCATTTACAATACAACCTGTGCCCAGCTTCCTAGTGCATAAACTGCTAACTAAACTGAAACCATGTTCCCCTCTCTGCAGATCAACTTCCTGCAGAATACTTAAAACTCACTGCAGATGCTTTTGCATACCCTGTCAGCATTCTTATCAATTGTTCCATCTCTGAATCATGCATCCCTCAACTTTGGAAAAACTCCATTATAACATCATTACATAAAGGTGGCAACACCAATGATGTCTCTAATTACCAACCTATCTCTATACTCTCTCCTTTATCAAAAATCCTAGAGAAGTGTATTCATACTCAGTTGTTAAAGTATCTCACCAACAATTACCTGCTTGCCCCCATCCAACATGGCTTTTGCCCTGCCCATAATACAACCACAGCCCTATTGTCTTTCACCAATACTATAAACAAAGCCTTAGATGCTGGTCTACTAACTTCAGTTATTTTACTAGACCTATCTAAGGTTTTTGATCCAGTATCACACCCTAAACTAAAACTTCTGGGTATTATAATTAATGACAAACTTTCCTTTGAAAGTCATATTCATAATACAGTCAAGAAGACCCATTTCAAACTTGGTAAGCTGTATAGGCACAGACTCTTTATGGATATGCCGGCCAAGATAAAACTGGCTAATAGTGTACTCCTCCCTACTCTCTTCAATGGTACCCCCATTTTCACTAACATACACACAACTCTCTAGAATAAATTACATTCCTGCTACTACAAAATAGCAAAATTGGCCACTGGTATGCCAACCTGAGCACACCACTGCCAAGCCTTAAAATATTTAAACTGGCTCGAAGTTTCCCATTATCTACGATACTTCCAACTAATACTCACCCATAAACTACTAAATAACCCTAATTATTGCCCATCTCTTCAAACCATGCTACACACATACACCCCAACTAGACATCTCAGGTCTTCAAATAAATAGCTCCTAAGCATCTCAAAACCCAACAAATGTGCAGGACAAAGCCTCTATTCCTTCTCCAGTGGCAAACTTTGGAATACTCTACCCTCTTCTATTACTCAAACTGATTCCATCAAAGCTTTCAAAACTGCACTAAAGTCCCATTACCTTGATAATCAAACATGTTCCTGCAACAACTGGCCTAAACCACCCTGACCATAATAAGCTCAATAGAAACCACCTAACAATATTCCGTAATTATTCATCCACCAATTTTTCACTCTTCTCATTTTATAGCTTAGTCCTAGACTTACTTCACTATAACCTATTAGGACTACCTTAGCAGCTTAGTAGATTAACCTTATTATTGGATGGTCTAACAAAAAAAAAAACATTGACTATATTCTGTACATGCCTTTTGTAATTGATGCTTATTCTGTATAGCTGATGATAGAATGTCTATTTTTTGTGACTGTATTTTCATCTTATATAATTATTGTTTTGTTTCATTGTAACTGCTATTCAGCTTCTTTTTATATACTGTATATACATGCTGATACAATGATATGCCATTTTTAACTTGTATTTGGAGCTTTTCTCCCCGGGCCCTCACTGAAAATGGATAAATAATCTAGTGTACCTTCCCAGTTACCAAATGTCAGTAAATAAATAACTAACTAAATAAATAAATAAATAAAGTCAGCCATCAGTGGTAACTATCATATTGACAACACACTCCTTAGAGTTGACCCAGTGGTCAGGGACTTAGAGACACACATAGATAGTAATCTAGCCTTTAATCACCAAGTGTCTACAGTGGTGAGGAAATCATTCTATGTTGCACAACTTGCATCTAAGTCCAAGGAAGTCTTTGTTCCACTGTATTCGGCATTCATCAGACCTATCATTGAGTATAATGCCCCTTTGGTATGTATCTAATCAGGCATATCCAACAACTGGAATGTCCACAGAGGTTCCTTACTAAAAGAGTACAGGGCGTAAGTAATATTTCCTATGCAGAGTGCCTCAAGGGCCTAACCCTTTATTCTGTCTCCTACAGGCTTTTAAGGGAAGATCTATGCCTGGCATACAGGCCATTGTCAGACCCCACTCTAATGGACCTCCTGCATATCCACAAAACAAACAGCACCAGAATTACTTATTCTAAAGACTTAAACCTTGCCTGTGATATAAATAGGACCTGATGGGGAGATAGGTATGTATCCCAGAGACTACCCAGTCTACGAAACTGGCTCCCCATCCACATGAAGCAGAGTTCTTCCCTAACCCAATTCAAGTGAGTGCAACTTGGAAAATTGAATGGAAGACCGGAAATTCAACCCTGGTTTGGCACCTATGTCTCTAACGGACACAGGTAACCTGTAAATTGTTCATCTCCCAGGCCCATGCGTACACTTATCAAGGGTATCAGAACTTGTCAGAGATTTGGGATGCATGGCTAGGCTTACAAAGGCCCTTGTGGTCATTAGCCTAATAAACACCTATGAACCTGTGTACCTCTCATTGCAATCACAATTGTGATCCAGGCGCTAAATCAAAAAGTGAGTCTGACACTCTTTCCAGACCAGAATGTGTTCAAAATTTTGACTCCATTCCAGAAAATGATTTGAACATTCCACAGGTCAACCATTTTATAGAAACTGTTCCAGATGCTAAATCTAATACCCAGTTTTATGTCACAAGATATGGGCAAGTCTCTAAGCCAATTATGAAATATGCAGCAACATGGACTTGATTGTACATACATGTAAATTTAGTAGTGTATAATGCATGACTAAAGATTGCCTGTGATTTCTGCATGCCAAATTGCATGATCTATTTCTTAAAGAAGGAGGGTATAGATCATAGTGTAAAGTGTGTGCTTTATCTTTAAGAGGCATGCAAGGCTGTATGTGCAAGTATTCAAAGTAACCATACATGCAATCCCTGGTGCCATTTTGAAGGAACAGCCAGAGAGAGAGCATTCATGATCACAGTTGTTAATTTGTATATAAGTTACATAAGTTAGAGTCAGTAAGTCTTTATAGTGATGTGTTTGTATAAAATAAAGCTGCTTGAACAGAACCCATGAAGACTCTTTATTCATGTCCTAGACATGAAAGCGAAAATAACCTAACCCATCTATACCTGAGATTGAATCTTCATTAACTTTTAAGTACTTTATTGAATTCATCCATCATTATAGGCTGTCCAATAATTTAACTCTCCAGAAAAAAAATCAATCAATATTGTCATTGTTTCTTTGATCATACATTTTAACAACACAGTCCCTCACAATTTATTTATTTATTTATTTATTTATTCAGTTTGATTACCGGGGAGGTCCACTGGGCTGGGGAGCCCATTTTCAGTGGAGGCCTGGGGAGAAAAGCTCCACAGTAAGTTTATTAGATCCATGTTTTTCAATCATAGTAAAAAATACAAAGTAAAACAAGGTTTATTATATCTGCATGCATTATTCTCACCTTTCCGTTTTCATGAAACTTAATTTTTTTAACAATATTCAATCAAATAAGTAAAAACTTCCCGCTTCTTTTATTTCAGCAAATATCTTTGTTTAAGCAATAACTCTTTTACTTTTCTTTGTTTCTCTTTATATAAGACTGCTCTTTTTTGAAATAATTGCTATAATTTTCTGCCAAATTAATTGACATCTTGTCCTGTAACTGATTATATATATTTTTAATTTTTGCTTATCATATAACTAAAAAAAAATTTCCTTTACTTTTTTAAAGTCAACTACCATTCTGTCCATATATTATAATAATATGCCCTTGTAATATATTTTTTTTAGAAATATTTTACTTTCTTGTTGAACCTCTCTTCTTTTAAGTAACTTTCCTCTAAACCTTTTTATTACCTTAGTCTCTACTGTTTTCTTGAAATTTCCAATCAAATGTCTAAATGATCTGAAAAAAAAATTAAAAAAAAAAAAAAAAAACAGCAGATATAAATTGCAAATTCAGTTCTTTTTAATTTTCTGAAACAAAAATCCATCTCGGTTTATCAGTCCTTTCCTATATGGCCAATACATATTACCATATACTCAAAATTTTCCACAATATAAAACTTTTCTTATCATTTTAACATCTTGCACTATAATGAAACAAAAGACAACTTTCCATTAAGCCAGTATAAGCATAAATTCTTATTATTCTAAATGCCTCATTTCCACATCTAATATCCACAATTGTCATTTTCCTTGTTTTATCTGTGCATATATCTAAAACATGTTCTTATATAACATAACTATCATTCACACTTCTCATTTCCCAAATTCCAGATAATACCCCCATATTTTGTTTACCTGACTTATAGGTTGATAAGAAAGCATTATGGTATTTTATCCTATGGGCAATTTTCTTGCCTAGCCAATGTCACTTTCAAAAGTGGGACTCAAACCCTGTACCTTATGTCTGTGAAGTTTTCACTTTAACCATTATACCAAGGCTAACTCTGTACTCTAATTGGTATAAATCTGGTATCAAATAACAAAATTATGTCTGCTTCCACTTTCCCACCCCAGTCCAGTATCGTACGTCTCCTGACCTCATAAATTATACTATTTACATAGTACAGAGAACTACTGTAAAAATGATCATTTCCCTTTATTAACATTGATTAATGCATTCATAAATCTTCTCTTCTGAATTCTAAAACTCATTTCTCTATTGACAATTTAGATTCTACTCTTTTATTAAGCCTTGCGTCATCTGAAATATTATTTTCATATTTCAAGAAATCAAACGTGTTTCTTGTTTCATTTTCTACTTCTTGGGCTCCCATCTGTATATCGCCTTCATGTACATAGATACTTTAGTCAGTAACTTGTCTTCCACACTGCATTGCCCTTTCCTTCCACATCCATGTTGCTTTCTTGATGCAAACCTTCCACAAAATAATTTCTCTCATCAGTTTTACAGTCCATTCAAAAATGTTTGTCATATTTATAGCTTGTACATACAGCTTTGCAGATTTTAGACATGTGACCCCTCCCCACTCACAAGTTGCAATTTTTTTATCAGAAGTTTGAATAAGATACGAATCTCCACTAAAACAAAAGTCTTGGGTTGACCTACACATCTTAATGTAGCCCTAAAGCTGTTCACAAAAATAAAAGTAAGTAAATGCTTTATATAGTCATTTTCGTTTTTTTTTTACAATAACTTCTCCTTTCCATCCAGCATTCTACACATCTATTTTATCTCACTTTAACAAAAGTATTCATATTGTTATACTTTTTAAACATTCCCCTGTGGATACTTTCAAAGGGAACTCTCTTTATCATGTTATTATAAAATAAACTGTCTCCCTCTTATTTTGTACTGCACCTGTATGCTGTAGTGTTCCTATATTTTTCTCTGCTATGATTTCTGTCCCTATTTTATAGTTCCGAGTTAAACTGAAATGTCCTCTAAATATACAAAAATAGTGTCATTTTATTTGCTGTGTTTTACTGAATGTACCTTGGAGCTTATCTCCCCGGGCCTCTACTGAAAATGGACATATATCCAGTTAGACCAGCCCAGTTAACAAATGTAAAATAAAGTACAATACATAAAATAAATGTTTTTAAGTTTGTCTCCTTCACATCATCCATTCTAAATTACATAGCAAAGTTCTTTGTTAAAGCACTTGTTTGTCAAAAATAATATAATTATTCCATGGAATGTTATATTTTTTTAACTCACTAGACTCCAAAATCTTTAATAATCATCCCTCAGTTTCAAAAGTTATTTCACAAAATGTCTCTCATCCCAAATACATCTGACATCTTCAACTTTAAATCTCAGTGATATAAACACATTTCACAAACATAATATCCGCCAGCAGGGGTGGCTCGTGGCATCGGACTGCCAGACTGCAGCCCCCTCAGCTTTAAAAAAGAAAATGTAAATAAAGTACCTTTTTTGCAGCAGAGATGTATTTTTTTGTTTTAAATGAAAATTGTTAGTCTCTCCGAGTCCGCAACTCGGAAGTACGCGCATGAGCACTTTAACCGCATCAGGTTGCGGCGGTTTTAAATAGATTTTTTTTTTTGTTTTTATTGCAGCCCGGGGGAGTAATTAAGGCATCATTGTGATGCCCAGAAGTCTATGCGGTTCCAGATAGCATAGAATTGGAAGGGGCTTGATGCGCGGCGTCCCAGGCGAAATGTGGCGTGCTTGCTGGGTTAAATGATGCTAATTGGTTGTCGCTCTCTTCCCGGGCTTTATGTGTTGGGAAAAGTGCGAGAATCAATCAGATACTCAATTGTGGGCTTGCCTTGTGGATCGATCGTGACTGTCACAGTCTGTAGTGTCTGAGTCAGTCACAGTCACACGGGATTTATTTTATTAATAATTTTCTTTTAATTTGCGATTGCATTTTATTTATTTATTTTTTTATTTGGGCGCCGGTATACTATTTTGTCAGCTGTGCTGTTGCTGACTTGCTGTGCACCCTGTGCTGAAGACATTGAAGATAAGAAAGAAGAACAGAACAGAAGTCAAGAAGAACTGAAGAAGGAAGACAGAAAAGAAGTTAGAAGAACAGAGTGAAGAACTAAAGTAAGTATACTCTTTGGCTCCCTGATGGGTGTATGGCTGACTCATTGACTTACAGAGCTGCTTTATTTTTGTGAGGGGGAATGGCAATGGATACAAATGCTGTTTTTTATGTTCATGCATCATATTTCACACCAGAGTGCAAGAGTACAGTGCTCTGTAACTGAAACCTTAACATTACTTACTGAGGACATACTTGTGCAGTACCTTCAAATATTTCCTTCAAGCAGTGTGGTTTTATAAATTTGTATAAAGTAAACCATTTGCGTTGCTTAATGTTCCAAATCAGACTTCTATGTAACTTACTAACAGACAGGAAAATGACTACAAAGAACTTGAAAAAAGAGACTACAGCTTCCTTTATAGAAATACTGTCAAAGCTGTTTGTCATAAAGAAATGTCTGCTATTAAGATGAAAACAAATAAAATGACTACACAATATAGTTGCTGAATAAAACTGAAGAACTCAGTAAAGAAATATTAATCTGTGTTGTGCAATCAGTTTATGGCTGTTTGCATATATATATATATATATATATATATATATATATATATATATATATATATAAATATATATATTTCAGGGGATTATTACACAGTGTTAAGGCTATCCTAGGGGTTAGTAACCTGTGTATACCTTTTAGCTCAGGGTTTGATTCCACCAGCTTTCATTTACCTGCTGTCTGTGTGACTCTAAATGCATCTTAATGAATGCTGATGTGCAAAAATATTTTCATTTATTTAGATTTGTTGCAATAAATTTTTATTAGAAATAACAGAGATTTGAATGCATCATTTTACATGGGGATCTTACTGAAAGACTAAAATGTGATGCAGCCTACATGGTCTCACACTTCCCCAGCACCATTTAAAGAAGCACACTGATATATGTCTGCCCATTACAGTGAAGTGGTGCAACTGGAATACATTCAGAGCAAACTGTTCTCATGCTTAATCTTACCTTAAAGTCTATTGGTCACAGTTTGCAGTTAATTTCATTTAAAGTTGTAGGCCTGATATTAAAGTTGTATATTTTGACTTTCTAGCTCACTGTTTCCTCAGCTTTTCTCTATAACCATACCCATAAAATGATGTCAGACTATCAACCTAATTATAATCCCTGCTTCTATGTTTTTCTTTTTTTTGTTAGTAGGGATAGAGCAGATGTCATTCGATGGATGCAGTTTTTTAGGTCCATTTCTTATAAGAAGCAGACATGATTGCTTTGCAGCTTTTCCTTGCTTTCTACTTCCATTTTGTTCTTATATGGGAATAGGGTAGAATTCACATAAAGCAGCATTTGGGAATAGGGTAGACTTCATATAAAGCAGCATTTGGGAATAGGGTAGAATTCACATAAAGCAGCATTTGGGAATAGGGTAGAATTCACATAAAGCAGCATTTGGGAATAGGGTAGACTTCACATAAAGCAACATTTGGGAATAGGGTAGACTTCACATAAAGCAACATTTGGGAATAGGGTAGACTTCACATAAAGCAACATTTGGGAATAGGGTAGACTTCACATAAAGCAGCATTTGGGAATAGGGTAGAATTCACATAAAGCAACATTTGGGAATAGGGTAGACTTCACATAAAGCAGCATTTGGGAATAGGGTAGACTTCACATAAAGCAGCATTTGGGAATAGGGTAGACTTCACATAAAGCAGCATTTGGGAATAGGGTAGACTTCACATAAAGCAGCATTTGGGAATAGGGCAGACTTCACATAAAGCAGCATTTGGGAATAGGGTAGAATTCACATAAAGCAGCATTTGGGAATAGGGTAGACTTCACATAAAGCAGCATTTGGGAATAGGGCAGACTTCACATAAAGCAGCATTTGGGAATAGGGTAGACTTCACATAAAGCAGCATTTGGGAATAGGGTAGACTTCACATAAAGCAGCATTTGGGAATAGGGTAGACTTCACATAAAGCAGCATTTGGGAATAGGGCAGACTTCACATAAAGCAGCATTTGGGAATAGGGTAGACTTCACATAAAGCAGCATTTGCTACCTTCATCTTGTTTTTGTTTTTTTTTTTTTTTTTGTTTTTTACACGCAGAAATTTGTTGGTGGGGGCAAAGCCAACAAGTAAAGGGACCATACCTCTCAGCTCTCATTGATTTGGACTCATATTTTTGCTCTTTCACTTATAAAGGTTTGGATTTTTTATTAAACCACTGAAGATTACAGTCAGTCAGTAACACTAGATATTAGAGTTTCATGGTTCTTATTGTTCTGAAAAATGAATGATGTTGCAAAAAGTGTCATTCTATTATTTTTTTAAAGTGAATTAGAGTAATATTTTAAAAAGTACTTGATTTGGATTTATATCTTTCAAGAAAGTTTCTGGCTGCAGAGTGCAGAGCATTTATTTGATTTATTTGGGATGTCTGGTATTCTGAACTGAAAATAATACATAATGTTTTGGAGTTCTAACTAGTACAATATTTTTTTATTCTAGTCAGTAATGATTTTTATTTGAGTGGTTAGCAACAGATTGAACTATTTTCTTGTTTGTTTGTTCTAGTGTGTGCAAATGATCCCTGGGACTCAATAAACACCATGTAGGCTTTGCACAAAGCCTACATGGAGTTTACACGCAGCACGATGGTGTGTGGCAAGCAGCTGTGCGCAATGCATATTTATGCTATTCACCGCATTTAATTGAGATTTCATGGCTGGCAACAGTATTGCCAGCCAGGAAGCCATGTAAGTGTACATGAATAGCACTCCTGTTTTAAATCGGAGCACTGACGGTGTGTGGTTTTGCATGGAATGCCACAATGATCATTAGGGCTTCACATATAGCTCTCAATTCCTTATTGTAAGACATCTGGACAAAGGCCAACATAATGGTGGGACAATGACCCAGAAATAGAGAGATATTTGACATATATAGGTGCTGTATAGAAATGTACTAGAATAACCAGGGGTTTGTGTTGTTAAGATATATGTTCTGAAGGATTTGAAGAATCAAATCAAATGTATGTAATATTGATTCACATCTGTCCTGAGATTATCTCAGCAATATGGCAAAAAGCCATAAATTTGATAAGAGCATATTTGGACACCGTGTGACAATCTGGACAGTGGAGAACTATAAATGTTAAGTATATACTCCCATCACAGTACAGGACAGTGTATCTACAGTGCAGAGTATTGTGATATCCCATTCCTGGCATTCTGTACTGAAGTTGTGCAAATGATCTGTAATGGTACATGGACTGCCATGTAAAATAAACAGGGGAAGTGTGTGTATTGAATAGAGACACACAAATGAATTGCAGGAATGAACACAGGGAAAGAGGACAGGTGAAACAACCTAATATACAGCCGATGAGGGCATGCCAATGGAAGATGGTTGTAGCAGTAACACCAATCACATTTCATGTTTCTCTGACTCTTTTGCACAGGGATCTTGGCAGTAAAATGTATGGTGGTAACACAGCATTTTATTCTAGCAACTTTCCAAGATTATACAAGCAATGTTTAATGTGTCCCTGGTTTTTGGCCTTTAATAAATTTGTTTTTTTCCAGATTTCTTGTGCTGCAAAGTTGAGATGCAGTTGAGTATTGAGTAGATTTTGCAAGGAGCTGAGAGCTGCAGGGAAAGAGAAGTTTAGTGCTGCTTGTGCTAAGTCAGCATGTATTGTTAATAGCACAACACATTGTGTACTTGCTTTTGATGCAGAAGGTTGTTGGTTCTACTCCCACAAGCAGTGAATACTGCCGTACTGAAAAAGTTAAGATACTACCTATGAGCCTGTTATCAGTTTGCCATCCATTTCCTATTGCAATATCATTTTTAATGTAATATATGCAATGTATTCCTCAGGGGCATCAGACACTTTATTTTTTGATGAAACCATGAAATATATAAGTGTTTGCTAGCAGCAACCTCTTCATTAGTTACAGATTTATTTAATGTGGAATTATTTAGATGACTTTTTTATTTCTTCAGAGATTGTGCATATTTACTGATAATGGTGGGCTGTAGAATTGTGCATATTTACTGATAATGGTAGACTGTAGAATTGTGCATATTTACTGATAATGGTGGACTGTAGAAGTTTGAGTAGACTTTTATGATGGAAATGTTCTGAACTTGGCAGTTTTGTCATTATGGGTGCATGCATTTTGTTTCATTGTTTACTAGAAAGATGTTCTGAATTGGGCAGTTTTGTCATTATTGGTGCATGCGTTTTGTTTCATTGTTTACTGGAAAATGTTCAAAACAATAGGAAGGTGTAACAAAGAGCACATGCATGTTTCATATGCAAGGGGCCTATGATTTGAAAACAGCCCAGAACTAATCCTTATCTGCCACTGGTAAAATGTATTTTCTTTGAATGTGGGTTTCAATGCTGTTTCAATGAATGTGAGTTTCAAGGGCAGAGAAGTTTTAAGTTTGTTTAGCAGATGTCTTAGTGTTTGTGCTGTAAAATGCAAAATAAAACTTTCAAATGAAGTTCAAATCATCATAGAAGTAAATCAGTATGCACATTAGTGTTTATGGTAAATGGAGTGAAATAGCCAAGTAATGGATCATTGGAATGGCTGAAATAGCCAAGTAATGGATTGTTGGAATGGCTGCAGGGGAAGGCTCCATTCGACCATGATTTTGTGAGGGGGCGGCAAACTTAAAGACAGTCCCAGCTGAGCTATACCTCCCAACTGTCCAGATTTTCAAAGAATGAATAGATTTGTGCTTCTTATTTTTGGTTTGTTCCTCATAAAATTTGTGGTTTCCTGGCAAATCATTTAGGAATTAAGTCACTAAATAATGACACACTGAATTTCAGACTTCATAACCTTCAGAAAAATGCATGCTAAAGTAAGACCTGTTCTATCAACTGTCTCAGTTTATACAAAAGCAATTTTTTAGTACTGTTTATATGTTCCCCCAATATATTTGGCCTTGTCCAGATTTATTGCATTAACAGGTTGAGAGGTACATGCAAATAAATTGCTTTATAGAATTAAGCATAGCCAAACCTCTCAATTGTCCCTGATTTTGGCTCAAAATTTTGCTCTTCCCCCTAATAATCCCTCCGCAAAATAGCAATTCTGGAAGAAAACATGGAGGGTTTACAATTAAGAAATAACTGTAATAATCAGAGTTATAGATTACTTTTATTTCAGAAATGCATGTAGATTCTTTTATTTTGTCAGCTGCTCAAGTTAGCAGTACTAATATTAAAGTGTCCCTTCTTTGACAGGTTCCCAGCTGTATTGTGTGGCTATTTTATATTTTTACATCAAGTTTTTGGTCCATTTTTCATAAAATTGTGTTTTTTTTTGGCAAATTAATGACAAATCATTAAAGACTGAAGTTAGAAAATAATGACAGACATTTGAGTTTCAGATTTCATACCATTCAGAAAATTCATACTAATACAAGGCCTATTATATTATCTTTCTAAGTTTGTAAGAGCAATATTTTAAAAATTGTCCTTATTTTTGGGCCTTTGTCCCACTTCTTTGTATGGCTTTGTACAGATTTCTTGCTCTGAGGTTGAGAGGTATGACAAATGTGTCAGGGCTATCACAGTCAGCCAGAGACATTTCAAATTGTGACATACTTGTTGCACCCCACTCCCCCATGTAGTGACTCTGGATATGTTGAAGCAAGGCAAGGAGTAGTTATGCAGTGTAAATGTGCAGAGTATCCCCCCCATCCAAGGTAGACAAGTACTGGAGTGGCTTTAAATATGTCCTTGATTTTTGCAGAATGGTCTGGTTTCTGTCATATTTTTGTGCTGTTGATTTATGCTTATTACTCAAAGTGCTTGTTGCTCTGTGTTTAAGTAGCAATACTTTAATGACCATCAGGTAAGCTTGGCTGAGATCATAAGATGCAAGTAAGCTTTAATAAGCATACTGTTAAAGAATTGCCAACATTGAAAGCCTTTCCGTTGTTGCCATGTAGAGAATATTTAACTAGATAATCTATAAGCCTTGGGTATTGAAATGCATATGACAGTATTTGTAATAAAGGACAGGATTACATTATTTTAAGAACCTCATTACACTTGGAGACTTCTAGTCATCTCTGCAGGCTTTACCCATAAACTAAACAGAATGTCAATCGTGTGGTCCATAACCTGTACAGTAATCCTTTTAAGGAATGTATCTTGAGCTTATTTCTTGTTTGCTTTTCATTTTTTACTTTGATCATGTTTTCCCATGAAACAAGTAGATAGTTGTCAGGCAGCAGGTCTTTTTTTGGATAAGAAACATTTTTACAAGTGGGGGCATCAGAGATTTCTACTTTCAGCATGTTACTTGGTACTTTAATAAAGCTGAATATAAATTATAATTAGAACTGAAGTGCAAGTAGTGGTTTGAGTTGAGTGCTGCTTGTTTTTTTATACTTGATTTTGACTGGCATTCCATTAATGTATTTAAAAAATAATAAATTTTTTCATGCCTCACAACCTTTTTGTTTCCATCTAGATATTAAGTAAGCTGTCATGCAGCCAATGCATTGAAATATGTTTTATTCTTCTACACTTCATTTTGTCTTGATTGGACTCTCATAATGACGGTTTGGCACCCAGAGCAGTGTATTTAGTTAGCTTTTGTGGGTTTGAGCATAGCCCCTCCCCTTTCTAGTGGGCCACACCCCTTCCCATTGACCCCACCCATTCAGCTGTCTCCTGCACCCCCCCTTTGATTTGAAGTCACCAGCCACCACTGTCCGCCAGTAACCATATAATTTTTAGTTGTAACTCTTACAACTGGCCTTTTATCCAACTTTTACTTGCCACTGTTAACTCTCTCATTCAAATACAACAGCTGCTCATAATCTGTTTAAAATAGCTGATTCTCCTACTTTTTATCAAACACCAATTCCATCATTTACAACCATGATACAGCTGACTCCTCATCTAGATCTTCCTGATTAAACATTGAAAGCAACAATTCATTCTCCACTCCTCCAGGCACCACTTTGTTGATCTCCAGTTCCTTCCAACATGTCTTCTTTAATTCCCCAAACATTTCACTGATTTCCAATTCCTTCAATATTCCTTCTCTAAATTATGACCATTTATGCAGTCCACATTATCAACGAGGAACCATCACTGGCAAAAAAAAATAAATAAATAAAAATAGGGGATGTTCTGCAATGCTCTGGCAAAATTTCCCCTAGTAGTATAAATACCACCATGGTACTCCCCTGAAAAGAGGTATTCAGCCTACCATGACTAACATGATCAACAAAGGATAAATAAATAAAATGGATAATGTCATCCAGGATAATAAGCTTTTTGTTGGGTGTAAAGGTAATGAGACTGGAAGCAATGTGGTGTAAATATGTCTGAAGTGTTGAGGGGAGTGAGAGAGGCAATTTCCAAATATAGTATGACTCACACTCTTGATAAAATCTTCACTCTTAGCCTACATAATTTTTTACAGGCTGCAAATTCTCTTTTAATGTCCACTCCAACAAGAGTTAGTCATGGCATATTGTCACTATATAAGCATCACCTAAAAATTATCTTAAGGCAGAACCCACTTCCCCAAACATCCAGGAATGAGTTAGCCATCAGAAACTCCCTCAGCTAATCTTAGCATCTGCAATTCAAAATTGCCCATCGTACTATCTTCAACATTTCAGACATATTTATTCCCTTATTTCCTCCTTGGAATATATAGATAACCTATAGTCTAGTCATTCCAACTTGCTATTTATGCTGCTGGTGTTTATATGACAGCAGTTTGTGTTGTTTAAATGATGGCAGTTGAAAAAGGAAGGAACATATAATGGAGCAGTGGAAAGATTAGGATTATAACTAACATCTTCACATTGCATTAGGTAGAAAAATATAGGTTGAGATAATAAAATGCTATAAAAGTTTTGTGTGATTTAGGAATTGTGGGTATGACAGTAGAAAAGCATATGGTCTGAAGCCGGAAGCTTTGTACTGGGGATTTGGGGGAATCTGCCTAGGAAGTGCTCTATATGTTTTATTTTTATGTATTTGTTTATTGACATTAGGGAAAGCCCAAATCGTTAGGTGTCCATTTTCAGAGGAGGCCTGGATAAAAAAGCTCCAAAACATTACAAAATCATTTTAAGAACAGTAATTTTACGGTCTTCAAAAATAATTCAAAAGCATCTACAGTTTAAATGATTATATCAGATTAGACGTAATTTGAAAACATTGGTTAAGAATTGATACAACTTGCATAAAAATGATTTAATATTTAGATACATGTTAGCCAGTTTATCGACAAATTTAAGGTAAGTTAGTATAATACAACAGGAACTGAAAATGAAATGAGAGGAAAAAAACATGGTTATGGCATATTTAGAAAGAGAGTCAAGGGAAAGAAATTAAGAAGTGAGTAAAGAAAGAGAGTAAGGAGGTGCAGGTATGAATAGGTACTGTCTCATATTTAGAGCTATCGTTTGTGTCATAGTTTGGCTAGGAAGTCATTCAGAATGGTTTTAAAGGATGGAAAGCAGATATTGACCTGATGAGTACAGTTAAGGAGTTCCATGTCTTAGCAACTTGGCATGAGTAAAGACCATGCCTAGCAGATTTGATGGATTTATAGACAAAGAGCAGTTTTTGGTCATTTGATTGTAATGACTGATTGGGAACATCCTTGTGTAGAATGGTATTGAGTGCTAGATAAAGAAATGGGTAATGGATAATTTAGTAGGTAGTAAGAAGCCATGTATATTAGTTGATGGGGTAGTTCTAACCAATTTAGGATTTTAAGTGCTATACGGTGGTGGGTTATAAAAGGGTTATTTGAATATTTAGCTAGTTTATTATAGCATTGTTGAAGCTTTGATTGTTGTAATACCTGGAGGTTAGTAAAGACTGCATAACCATAAAGTAGTGAGAGAGGAGGTAAGTAGTAGCAAGTATAGTTTTAGTTGTGTTGGTAAGATTTTTTTTGGCTCTGTGAAGCATTGCAAAAGCATGTTGAAGTCCTAAATGCTTTTAGCAGGTAGAGTAGTGAACAAAGAAGGAACTTTTTAACTAGTCAGTGGATATTGGTGATGAAGGAGGATAAAAGGGCATATGAATATGAAGAACATATATGGTTTTATTTTATTTTATGAACAGGGTAGTCTAACTTATGGCATTTAAAACAGTAAATAAGCAATTGAATTATTTTTGAATTAGTAAGAATAATTTAGCATTTAATTGTAATCCTATCTGTTATTTCTAGTCCATTATAATTACTTAAAATGTACGTGATTTATTTTATTTCTTTGTAAGTGTGTGTGACTTTTAGGCTTTAAGGATTTAGCACATTTACGGACTGACAGTGAAAAAAAGATGACTGTATAAATAATCCCCAGGATTCAATAAAGCTTGTTTTCCATGCCAGAATAGTGCAGCAGCTTCTACATGGAATATGGCCACCAAGCAATTCAGTAAACAAAGTTGGGGCATTCATGAGCGTGCCAGCACTATTCTAGCACAGACACCACTGAATAATGCTAATGACCTCATTTGCTAGTGAAAAACATGCAAATGAGGTGAATTAGAGATTCAGTAAGCAGGCAGGCATCTGTGCCAGAACAGTGTCCATTGCAGAAATGTATTCAGTTACTGACAGTGTGCAGTTCTACAAAAATCAGAACAGCGGCATGACAGGTCAAAGTAAAGCATGTATTATGATCATTAGGCATACCAATGGCCAAAAATATGGCCATTGGCATTGAAAAGAGTTGCAAAATTATAAAAGTCAAAGTTTATTTTGTTTGGACGATTGTGGGCATTTAAGCATAGCGCAGCAGCGTGCAAATGAGATTGTGCAGAAAATAAAGAAAAAATTGTGAAAAGACAATTTTAAATGAAAACTGAATTTTGCCATTATAGTGTATAGCATGCAGAATCAAAACAATAACAGGTAACACTGGTTGCTAAGGAGAAAAGCTCTGG
The DNA here is from genome assembly GCF_019279795.1 of Protopterus annectens. NCBI lineage: Eukaryota > Metazoa > Chordata > Ceratodontiformes > Protopteridae > Protopterus > Protopterus annectens. The sequence goes on from NC_056726.1 coordinate 1,194,646,442, forward strand.
TGTAGTGGTGCAACAAGAGACTAAGGCAATAGGGAATGCAAATGAGCACATTTTACTGAATACCAAAATGGGAGACCATTGTCTGGATGCACCTAACCATGTAGGAGCTATAAGGCAGTGGTGTACACAGGAGAAGCACTGACATGAAAAGGGGGTGTGTCATGCTTGGTGTTAGCACATTGGAGCTCCACGGCCTCCATTTCAGTTTAGCTAAGCACAGCTAAGCAAGGGTGTGTGTCCGAGGCTGTATTTTCTTATTCCATGAAATGGGGAGCATGTTCACATCCAGGGGAGGGCCATTTCTGCTTAAAAGTGTTTACTTTAGCTAAATGGGTTTGTGCAGTGCACACTGGCTCTTAAAGAAAACAAACAAAAAAAAAACCTGTAAATACCAGAACTGTTTACATTTGGGCAGCGGGTTTGCACAGCATGCCATAGGGCTAAAAAAGATGGAAATTGGAAGGGAAAAAAATGGGAACTAGCAAAATAAAAGCAATCAAGTACAAATTATATAGCTTGCAGGTGCAATGTATCATAGTCAGTCAATCATACAGGCAGCATCTGCAGGACAACAGTATAAACTGTGCAAACAACTTTCAGTCTGTTTTTTCCCACAAACTCTGCACCATTGGTGTACACACTCAGGGGAATTTTAACCGACAAAATGTTAGGGGCTGCTGTTTCTTTGATTCATCAGTATGTGCGAGAGGCTGAGGGTGGCGAGGGGGATAATGCTGACAACTGCCCCAGACTGAGGAGGAGGAGAAGAGTGTTCAGACCCAGGGTAACCTACCAGGGGCTACGTGATCTGGAGATACTAGAGCACTACAGGGTGGACAGGGACATACTTCAGCAACTCATCAATCTGCGTCGGCCCCACCTCAGACCCAGAGCCAACAGAGGGGAACACATCCCAGTGGATACCAAGGTATGTGTAGTCTTAAGAACACTAGCTACAGGTATTTCCAAAGACTGACTGGGGACATCATGGGGGTCTCACAGGCATCTGCATCCAGGGTACTCCACCAGTTCCTGTATGCCATGCTACCATATGCCGGTGAGCACATTTACTTTCCCAGCACCCATGAGGACAGGACCAGAAATATGCGCCTCTCCAACATGTAGCAGACTACCCAGAGGTACTGGGTGCTGTACACTGCATGCACATCCACACCAAAGCACTACCCGGGAACAGGGTAGGGTCTATGTAAACCACAAGGGCTTTCACTCCATCATCTGCCAGCTCATGTGCAATGCCCATAGCATTATCATTAATGTGTGTGCTGGCAGCCCTGGAAGCTATCATGACTCCCACATCTGGCATTCCACAGAGCTGTACCAGGGATTTGCCAGGGGGCACATCCCATATGGCTGTCTGGTGGGGAATGCTGGCTATGCACTGGAGCTGTGGATGTTGACACCCATCAGAAATGCACACAAACACACTCAAGAACACCATAATGAGGCATGTGCACAAACCAGGATCATTATACATCATGTGAGTGGGATGTTCAAGTCATGGTTCTGCTACCTTGACATATCTGATGGAGCCCTGCAGTACTCTCCTGCCACATGTGCACACATGCTCATAGTATGTGCAACGTTACACAATATGATCCTGTGGAAACAGCTGCAGCAGAAACAGCAGGGAGAAGGGCCATACAGCCCCTCACAATTGCCAAGGTCCCCACAGGTACAGAGGGACTTGGAGGAGGAACCCCTGAGCCAGCTCCTGTAGACAGATGGAGGCATGCCCAGTATGCCCTGGCCTTGGCAAAGAGGTAATGCGTAGCACACACACTGACACTGTAGGGACCCAGGGACTGACACTGCTCTCCAACTCGCACACACAGTAAAATGGATGTCACACATCAGACTACCTGTACCTTACCATGTATAGGCAGTGTACTGCATGCATCCAACATAGGCAGCCCTCAAGGACCGTCCTCACAACTGCTGCAGGCATAAGGTAAGTTAGTCTTCTTAGTAATAAATGAATAGAGTAGTATGTTTTGGAAGCATATATATGGTATCGCTGCATGCATGCAAGGAAATGGGGTAGCCTACTGGGATAGCAGCAGACAACTGACAGCTATGTGGGACACAAGGACATGTTTGCCCAATACTGGCTTCTCCACACTATGCAGTAGTACCCAACATGACAAATCCCACTGCAGTACATGTGAGGGGCCAACTAAATGGAGGTCATAGGTCACAGGCATGGATATCAGTGTGGGGGGTCTCATAGACACCCATCAGCCTCACCCAGCAATTCGGCTGTGGAAACCCATAAAGAAATGTCTGGCAAAGGCCCACACATGGTAACAATGATGACATGCCCCCTATATTCTAACACAGTGATAGCACAGCAGGTCATGCAGTTGCGGTTAGGCTCTGAAGGGTAAGAAGTCTGAAACTCAAATGTATGCCATTACAATCTGACCTGTGGTCTTAAGTGATACGTCACTAGTCACCAAGACAAGAGTATGCTAAGTGGAAACAAAATGTAAAACAAATATCAGCACAGTCTGTGCAAATGTGTACAGTTGACAGGTGTGCCCTCCTCCACACCCATATTCCCATAGAAAAACAGTAACATGTATGTTTGTAGGGAAATAGCAGCAGAGTACACATTGCCAGGGCTGTCCCAATCAACACAATAACTTGTTGCATGTGCACAATAAGCAGGGGTCAATGAGCTATGTATATGTATGGTTGGCATAATAGGTAAGGTGTTTACCTTATGAACATGAGGTGCAGGGTTTGATTCTCACATGGGGTAATTGGCTAGGCTTAAGTTAAAATGGCCCACAATAGTATTTAGGGTTGGGAGGGTGGCCTAATGGTTAAGATGTTTGCCTTACAACACAAGGTGCAGGGTTTGAGTCTCACAAGGGATAATTGGTTAGGCTTAAAATGGCTCACTAGAGTAGTTATCTTAGTACTAATCTATGAACCTATAATACTGTCAGGATGTGGCCAGCACTTATTCCTGGCTGTTGTGTCGTAGTGGCCTAGGTACAGTACTGTGGTTGACAGGTTCATGTTCTGAGAACTGCAGTGCCAACTGTTCTGCATGTCAGCTACACCTACGGTAGTAGCTGTACACACTGTCCAGATGTCAATATCTGTTAATGCAGGAAAGCTGTATAGGTCATGGATGGGGGGGCACACATATGGACAGTACACTGCTTGGAGTAACCTACACAGTGCCTACAATACCTCTCAACTGTACAGACTTATTGCAGAATGCCCAGAGGTTTGCATCATATTTGTGGTATGTATATCATGAAATAGTGGTTGCCTGACAATTCATTGGCAAATCACGCAAGACTATGGTCAGAAAATAATGACAGATTGTAGTTTCAGACTTCATACCCTATAGAAACATGCATGCTAATGAAAAAACTGTTATTGAATCACCTTTCTAGGTTTGAAAGGCCAATAGTTAAGAATGGTCCCTATATTTAGGCCTCTGTCCTCAATTACTTATGGCTTTGTCCAAATGTCTGGCTCTCAGAAGTTAAGAGGTATGGTGCCTAGTAGGACAGCTGGTACCTGAAGGTCAGTGTATTGCCAGTTTCTAAAAGGCTGCCACCTTTTTGTGTCATTACTGAAAACATGTTACTGACCAGCAGCCATACCCCTGGAATGACACATGTTGTCACAGAAGGAGCACAAGTATGCCTTGTATATCTGTTCTGCTTGTTTTAACATTACATTTGCCTCCCAACTATTTGCATGTCAAAACAGCAATGGCAGACAGTGGGGAAGCAGACTTTATACCCATAAGAGCAAACTAGCAATTACCATACTGGTCTCTCAACTGTCTATGTTTGGCAGAACATTATTAACACCCTGTCCTCATGTGTGGGCCTTTACCTGGCTGTCATATTTGGACCTGTCCAGAGGTCAGTCTGTGATGATATGACAGCTAGGCCAACATTAAGCCTCATAATAACATATAGCAACACAAGCCATCTAAGAACCACAGCAAATGGAGTGGTGCAATGATGGATAACCTGCTAAATAGGTACACTTAGAGGTGTGAAGTCCACAACTTGTGTGTGACATAACGGCATGTACCCTACCCACATCAGAATTACAAATACATAACCGCTGCCACTGTGGCCAAAGCCTGTTACTGGACTACAGAAGGACAAAGAGACACACATAAGGCAAATGGGAACCACTGGTCAGACAAATTGAGAATGTGCACACCAGAACAGATTGTGCAGTAACATAGGTGCCATGCAGTGTAAGGAATCAGGAAACATCACATGCAAATACATGACACAAACCCATGTAAGTGCAGGTCAGCAACAAAACAAAACCCAAACAATGGACACCTCAGAGGCAAAAATCACATGAGAACTCCACAGACCTACACACCACAGATCATGTAGATGCCATACACCAGGATCTTGCAAACACTAAGGCCTTACCCCATCCCCTACACAGATAGGCTAACAGCACTGTCCCTCTACCCCATTCCATACAGACTCTGCTGAGGTGACCCCTGTCTGGCATACAAAGCAATTCAGACTCTGCCTTGATGGGACTCTTGCACATCTGGAACTCAAGGCCCATTCCATCAACCTGTAGGTGAGGCCTCAACCTGGACTTTGATATCAGTACCACTTGTTGGTGTGACAGATATGTGTACCACACACTCCCCCATCTGTGGAATACACTCCCTGTCAATAGCAAGCCAAGTGCCTCAATACCCCTAGTGATGTGCTCCCTGTATAAGTGCACTGGAAACACAAACTACAGTCCTGTGATCCTACCTATGTCCCTGCTGGACAGGGGCTCTGTGTGCTGACATGTTGTAACATGGGCTACACTCTCATCTGCATGGGTTATAAGGGCTTCAGGACCAATACCCTTCTAATGTCATAGCAACCTATCAGCCTATACTCAACTGTCTGTCAGTGGTTCACTGCATTACTCTGTACTGCTCTGCCACTGACATACCTGGAAGTCACAGTGCTATGTGGAATATACTACACATATAATGGACATTTATGCACAGAATGCACTGTGTAACAACACCCATACCTCCCAACCTCTGACAGCAAGACATCTGGACAAGATCATAAATAAAAGTGGGACAAAGGCACAATGATAAGCACGTGTTGTAAATATTGCCCTTACATACTGAGAAAGTTGGTAGAATAAGGGTTTTCCTAAAGCAGGAATTGTCTGGAGGTTGTGAAGTCTGAGACACTAACGTCTGTCATTATTTTGTAATCTTCAATTATATGCAAATAACTTGCCATAAAAACAAAAGTTTATGCAGACTGGATGAAACTTCTAGACAAACACCTGGAAAATCTGCCAACAAATGTACAGTTGAGAGGTATGACCATACCAGGATATGACTTTGCAGGTAAGAATATCACACAAGCAGGAGATCCCCAGCCAGTATATCACCAAGATTCTGGACTGTTTACACAGCTTCATCAGTTAACCGGTTGTAGCCATACCTCTCAACTGGCCATTTTGGGCAAGAATGTATATAGTCGGGCTCATAATATTGGTCTATGCATCATACATCTTGTATTCCTCTGGTAAAGCACTATAATGATCTGAGGATGTCTGTCACTAGGTAATGACACAATATATTGCAATGTCAGATTTCAGATATGTCAGCAAAATGTCTGCTAAAACAAACACAGTACCTCTAGGAAATTCCTGTTTACTTTTGAGAGGTATGGCTGTAGCACACAAAAACCCAAACTGGAGTACATCTATCTCTGGAATGGAGTCCCACTCTCAATATAGAAGATCATGCTGGGCATGCTCCTACACTTAGAGAATCACAGGGCATTTTGGAACCCACATTGGACTATATAACTGTATTGTGCATATAAGTATTTGCATACAGACAGCTGTGTACACTTTAACTGTCCCTACACACACCCATCAGACAGGATTACCCTCAGCTAGCTGTAGGTGGCTCATATGTGATATATCTACATCGGTTGCATGTGATACACAGACATATATATGGGCAACAGATAATAATATGTCAAGCATACACACACATAGATGTGGGGAAGAGAGAGACAGACAGTGATAGAGACAGAGACACAGGGGGACACACAGATAGTGAGTCATACACTCAAATACCCTGAATGGCATAGAGTGATTTCCTGCTGCAGACAGTGTCATACCAGTTGTAACCAGTCCCATGTGCCAGCATGAAGGCGAGCTCCATTCTGTAATAGTACTGAGGTGTGGGTTATAATATCACATCATCTGCCTGTGTGTGTGTGTGTGTGTGTGTGTGTGTGTGTGTGTGTGTGTGTGTGTGTGTGTGTGTGTCTGTAGGTTTAAGTATTAGGAGGCTCTTCCCACACAGTACACTTCCCATTGCCCTACTTCACAAGATCTGCTGCTGTCATTCACATTAGAAGTACCATTGACACTTTTTATCCCTATAAGCTCTGTAGCATGTGCAATAACTGCGTAATGGTATAGTACAAATAATTAGATAAGTAGGTGTTGTAATCTCAGCCCTGGCAGATGTAAGTGTGTGTGTGTGTGTGTGTGTGTGTGTGTGTGTGTGTGTGTGTGTGTGTGTGTGTGTGTGTGTGTGTGTGTGTGTGTGTGTGTGTGTGTGTGTGTGTGGTGTGTGGGTTTGTTTGTAGGTGAAATAGTTTTAGGCCATTCACATACAGTGCACTTCCAAATGCCCCACTTTAGCAGTCCTGCTTACGTCATTCCCTTTAGAAGTAGCTTTGCACAGCCCCAGCTCTATAAACTTTGTGGTATGTGTATTACTTATATAACAGTATAGTACAAATAACTACATAGGCAGGGGTTCCATTCCCAGTTCTGGAAAATGTGTGTGTGTGTGTGTGTGTGTGTGTGTGTGTGTGTGTGTGTGTGTGTGTGTGTGTGTGTGTGCGTGTGTGCGTGTGTGCGTGTGTGCGTGTGTGTACAATTATGTGTGTATGTTTATAGGATGAAGTATTTTGAGGACTTTCCCATCCACAACACTTCCCAGTGCCCTACTTTAGCAGCCTTACTGATGTCATTCCCCTTAGATGTACCTTTGCACAGCCCCAACCCTATAAGCTCTGTTGTACGTGCAATAACTATGTAACAGTATAGTACAAATAACTAGACAGGCAGTGGTTTACTTTCCAGTCCTGGCAAGTGTGTGTGTGTGTGTGTGTGTGTGTGTGTGTGTGTGTGTGTGTGTGTGTGTGTGTGTGTCTGCGCCTGTGTGCGTGTGTGTGTGTTTGTATAAGTGTGTGTATAAGCATGTGTATGTTGACAGGATGAAGTATTTTTAAAACTGTCCCACCCACAACACTTCTCAGTGCCCTAATTTAGCAGTCCTGCTGATGTCATTCCCCTTAGCAGTACCTCTGTGCACTTGCCAGCCCTATAAGCTCTGTAGCACGTGTGATAACTGCATACATAACACTATAGTACAACTCACTAGATAGGCAGGGGTTCTATTCCCAGTTCTGGTAAATGTGTGTATGTGTAAGGGTGTATGTTTGTAGGCTGAAGTATTGTGAGGACTTTCCCACCCATTACATATCCCAGTGCCCTACTTTAGCAGTCCTGCTGATGTCATTCACCTTAGAAGCACCATTGGGCACTTCTCAGCCTTATAATCTCTGTAGCACATGTGATAACTGTATAATACTTTAGTACAAATAACTAGATAGGTAGGGGGTTTAATTCCAGTCCTGGCAAGTGTGTGTGTATGTGTGTGTGTGTGTGCGTGTGTGTGTGTGTGTGTGTGTGTGTGTGTGTGTGTGTGTGTGTGTGTGTGTGTGTGTGTGTGAATGCATGGTACTAGCCAGAGCCAACAGAACCCAGACACTGTCCTCCAAACACTGAGAGACTATGTGATTGTCCCCTGCCATTACTAAAGTGTACATCAAAAGGAAGACACTGTTGCAGATAAAGGTGGTGTCCCATGACTGTTGAACTCCCTTAGTAGCCTCAAACACAACTTTGGATCCCTCATGGAATCCCCTACAGGCATCTATGATAGCAGACATGCAGCAGACACTGACAACAATCACAACAGCCTTTGATAGTTACATCAATAACCTCCACAGCATTAAACATAAGTGCTGTGAGTTTCTGCACAATGCTAGTACCTATCCTGAGACAACAGATATTGGTGACAGCCTTGGCAACACATTCAGTGCCAGCTTTACCCTTCTCTAACCCCCACAAGTAAAGTGCTGAGTGAATGTGTTCTCACATGCTGTATCCCATTTCTGTTCAAGGCACCTATGTGTCACCACGATGTGGCCCTGCAGCAAGACCACAGAGTATGGCAGGGTGTTAGCATATCCACCATGTCATAAGCAGGGTACAGCTGTATGTGCATGGAAATTCCTGTTCTGTAATACAGTGATTGCATATGCCTCATAGATTATAGGGCTGAGGGTTGTACATAGGTATATGTTAATTTACAACATCTGTTGTAGAATGGAGAATGGTACATCACACACACACACACACACACACACACACACACACACACACACACACACACACACACACACACACACACACACACACACACACACATTTGCCAGTACTGAGATCCATAGGTTCATTGCTTCACAGGTGTGTAGTAGGTGAATGGGCCCGAAGGGTCTACAAGGCTAGCCCAAGGGAATACCCTGGCATCAGGCCACATGAAAATAGTCCCCAGTGTGGCTCACAAGTATAGTCATTGGAGTGGTCCCCAAGGGTGGGTATTGTATTCCTCATACACTCATCCAGATTTCTATTGTGGGTGGCCAGTGATTTGCACTGCTTCACATATATGTGATTTATATTCCATAACATGGACAGTGTCTAGGTTGTGCACATGTCCCACATGCATGTTCTTTTAAGTGTGGAAGTGTACTTGTGTGGACAGATTGGTATCTTCAGAAGTAGCATTCCTGACCTTGTTTGGTGAGACATGTCTGTGTAACTGAGGTAGTGATTGCACGCACATAGACAGTGTGATATGGGGGTTCTTTGGTTTTATTGGAGTCTGTCATAAAGGGCATGTATATAAGGCATGATATTCCCTTTGTGGGGTCCATTTGCAGACTCTACAGTTGTTGCAGGTGTCCAGTGGGGAACATGGCAAAAGGGCCACTGTACACATTGATTGGGCTACACAGGGGATGGAACAGGGTGCCAAGTCATTTTACTTTGTGGATAACACAGACTCAGTCAGAAAATGTAACACATCAAAATACTTTCTGATGTCAGTGGCACTGTTGTGATCAACAGGCAGCTGACTGTCAACCTGTGTTCCCCACTGTGTTATAATAACATCACTGTTCAGTGGACTACCACAAGTGTATTACTTCATGTGAGCCATGGTGTTCCCAAAGGTCATGGTGGCACATCTCTTGGCATTGAGGTAATGTCCAGGGCTCTGACAACAGTCATAGGTGTCAAGTAGCCTTTGGGTGTGATGTCAACATCACATGGATTGGGAATGTACCTCCCACCTTACTGTTGTATGCAAACATTATCAGCCAGGGTGCCTTTGTGTTCTCCTGCACCTCAGAAAGGTAGATCCCAAACATGAGAGGACATAGGTCTGTACCCTGTGTGATACCAGTCATGTCTGGTCATCGGTTTGAAGTGGAGTCCACTGCAATCACACTATGGGTACTATCTGTGAGGCAATTTGCAGGAGAACTACTGATATGGTGGTTGCAGCCTAGCCAAGTGTGTTTGTGTATGATTTCTGGGTGGAGAGTGGTCTCTGAGTATTAGAAGGGTTGTCTATATTGTTAATTAAACCATATTGTCACATAGTCATTGCACAATGCACACATGCAACAATGTAGATTGGGAGAGCTCTGACAATCTGTGCTCCATTGATAATACTCCTCAAACTTACATGTTACTTCATTCCTACATTGGATTGTGGGGAGGTGCACACCTGAAGACTTTAAACATTTGCAATGATTGTGCTGGTATTTCAGTTACTCTGTTGGCTTCCATTTCATATTGTATTGTGACCTATTATGCAGAAAGGAGGCATATCAGTAGAGTGAACATGATAGATCTTAATAGCATACATTTTAGTTTCAGATTTCTTACCCTTCAGAACTAAAATGCAACTGTCAGACCTATTGTAGTATGTCTGTGTAGGTCTGGTGGGGGACTGTTCACCATTGCCATCATGTGGGGGCCTTAGCCTGGCCTATCTTTATGGTTATCTACACCTGTCCTGCTGGGTGGGACTGGTGGTGTGTATTTGACCCTCATTGACATCCATGTGTGAGACCTATTGACACCCACAGTTATTTGGGCCATCACATGTACTGCGGTGGGAGTTGTCACCTCGTGTACCACTGCCTAGTATGTTGACACCAGTATTTGTTATGGATTTCATGCTGTCCCATATAGCTGTCAGCTGTCAGCTGCTATCCCATTTCAGCCACCCAATTCCCTTGCATGCTTGCATCCATATCATATATACAACTATGAGAACATACTACTTCATTCAGGAAGGGTGACTTTCCTTGTTGCTGGGTCAGTATTGAGGATGTTGCTGGAGGCTCTTGCCACCCCCATAGTGCCTTTTTTAGGCAAGGCTCAAATTCTAAACCTACCACCCTAGAACACAAAAAAGGAAAAAAACTAAGGGTAATGCTGCTCAATGCCAGAAGTCTAAATCTCAAAATGCACGCACTCGAGGCCCTTCTCAGTATGGAGAACATCGATGTCTGTGCTGTGACAGAAACCTGGTTCAAGGCTCCTGAGAGCACCCCAGCGCTATCAGGTTTTACCTCATATCATGCGTTCCAGCCCCAAAATCCGGACAATACCAAGAAAGGAGGGGGGGTATCCATATTCATCAAGGACACCCACACCTCAAGACTGGTGGCAACGCACAATGCATCGGAGACCATCCAGGTGCAATTAACCATAGGCAAGACTGCTCTGCAAATTGTAGCATGTTACAGGCCACCCTCACAAACTCAGGAACCTCACATGGCCTTCCTGAAAACACTAGAGGGATAAATGTATCACCAAACACCATCATACTAGGTGACTTCAATTACCCTAATATAGACTGGGAACACTACTCAAGCCCAAACACCCTAGCCCAAAAGTTCCTGGAATTCATAAACTCAAATGCCATGGAACAACTAGTCACCATCCCCACAAGAGGAGATAACATACTTGATCTCATCATCACGAACATGGGAGCACAATGTTCAACACCGGAGGTGTACCCCTCACTGGTGAGATCAGACCACAAACTAATCTCGCTGGAGGTCCTCATCCCACCCCCACCTGAAATAAAAAGACCACAGTAAAGAACTTCTCAAAAGCCGACTTCACACTTCTAAAGACTAGTGTGGTCTCCTTTAAGGCCCCGAGCCATGGCGGAAAACAGTACTCAAGCCGCTGAATCACTTACAAATGCCTTCTACCAGCACCTGCAGGACTGCATGGATAAGGCAATCCCAAGCAAAACAAAGACTCTTTGTACCAAAGGCAAGCGTCCAGTCTGGTGGACCCCAGCCATAAACAAACTCTACAACAAAAGGAGGAAGCTACTACAAGATAGAGCAAAATCCTTAAAAGGTAAGACACCCTTGATCACTATAAGTAAAAAACTAAGAGCTCTCATAAAATCATCCAAAGCAAATTTCGAGAGAAAAATAACTAAAGACTCAAAAGACAATCATAAGGCCTTCTTTAGCTATGTTAGAAACCTGGGAGGAAACTCCCAGATATGCTCAGAGCTAGTTCAAAATGATGTGAAGATTACTGATCCTACAGACATTGCCAACATACTGGCTGACAGGTTCAGTGCAAACTTCTCCCCTCCACAAAAGGAGAGATATCTCTACCAACCGATTGCAGTCCCCTAAACATCTCCAGCGCCCAAGCGAGAACTGCTCTCTCCAAAGCAAAAACACAGCATCCATGGGACCTGATGGTGTCCCCGGCTGTGTGCTCCATGAACTCAATGAGGAATTAAACCCACAGCTAGGACAGCTGTTTAATCAAAGTCTTACCTCTGGATACGCACTCCAGGAGTGGCGCACTGCAACTGTGGTACCACTTCACAAAGGCGGTGCCTCCACCGACCCTGGAAATTACCGGCCCATTAGCTTGACAAGCCTTATCTGCAAAGCCATGGAGAGGATCATAATGGACCTCATAAATAAAGACATAGGGAATTTGCAGACTTTGGATCCAACCCAGTTTGGCTTTGTCAAAGGCAGATCATGCCTTTTAAACTTGGTTGACTTTTTCGAGACGGTCACCAAAGCCATTGATGAGGGAAAGGCAGTCCATACAGCCTACCTCGATCTGGCTAAGGCCTTCGATACAATACCCCACTCGGGTATCATTGAAAAACTCATCAGCTTAAATGTCAACCCATACATCACAAGATGGGTTGCAAACTGGCTGAGTGACAGAACCCACAGGGTCAGAGTTGCTGGCGCCATGTCAGACTCAAAGCCTGTCACAAGTGGTGTCCCACAGGGCTCAGTCCTGGGCCCACTCTTGTTTGGCATCTACTTTTCCGAAGTACAAGCAAACACAGGAGGGTTATGGCTGACAAAGTTTGCAGATGACTGCAAACTGGGCCATAGTAGAAAACACATCTGACACAGATATCCTCCAGAAGGGTCTCACAGAAACGGATAACTGGTGCCAGAGCCACGGCCTAAAGTTAAATGCCAAAAAATGCATAGTCATACCCTTCGGGAAAAACAAGGTTACCCTAGCTACCAAATAGGTGGCAATCCACTGAGCACAGAAGAAGTTATCAGGGACCTGGGGACCCAGGTTGATAGTAGTCTGTCATTCGACACCCATGTAGCTAAAGTAGTTAGGAAGACCTTCTACATTGCCCACCTTATCATGAAGGGATTCTCATCTAGATCAAGGGAGGTCATAGTCTCCCTTTACTCATCACTCATCAGACCAATGATTGAGTACAATGCCCCATTCAGAATGTATCTGACCCGACACTTGCAGCAGCTGGAGAGGCCACAAAAGTTCCTCACCAAAAGGATAAAGGGTCTCAAAATCTGTCCTATGCTGCCCGACTGAAAGAACTCCAGCTCTATTCAGTCGCCACCGCTTGCTCAGAGGTGACCTTTGCCTAACATACAAGGCCATGTCAAACCCAGATTTGATGAATATGCTTCACCTCAAAAAACCTAGATCCATCAGAGCCACAAGGGCGGGAGACTTAAACCTTGACACGGCTATTAATAGGACGTGCTGGAGGGATAGATTCATCACCCAAAGACTCCCTATGCTGTGGAACAAAATCCCGGTACATGTGAGGCAGAGCACCTCGCTGGCCTTGTTCAAGAGAAATCTTGACCAATGGATGGGAGATCGCAGATATACCCCAGGGATTACCTCAGTGTCACTGCTCGACAGAGGCACAGCAAAATAATGGGTATAGTTCCCCATACTAAAGGGGTGGCGTAAGCCACAAAACGATGGGCTAGGCTTGTAAATGCCCTTGGGCAGATAGCCTAGTATGAACCTATGAACCTATGAACCTATGAGAGCTGACTATGTCGAATGCACATAGTACACTCCCTATACATGGTAAAGCACAGTTAGTGTCATGTTTGGCATCCCTTTTACTGTATGTATGAATTGAAGAGAGGTATCATTCCCTGGGTCCCTACAGTGTCAGTGTGTGTGCTATACATTCCCTCTTTGCCAAGTCATGGATATACTGGGCATGCCTCCTTCTGCCTACAGGGGCAGGCTCAGGATGTTCCTCCTCCAAGTCCCTCTGTGCCTGTGCTGGCCTTGGCAATGGTTGGGGGCTGTGTGACCCTGCCCCCATACTGTTCCTGGTGCAGCTATTTCCGCAGGATCATATTGTGTGGCATGGCACATACTATGAATATTTGTGTACATGTAACTAGGAGTACTGTAAGGCACCACCAGATATGTCGAGGCAGCAGAACCATGACTTGAGCATCCCAAACACATGCTCTACAATGATCCTGGTTTGTGCATGTGCCTCATTATGGTGTTCTTGTTCAGGTGTGTGTGCATTTCTGATGGGTGTCATCATCCAGTTTAGGCTATGTATGCATTGCTCAGGCACATCTGACACACTCCTTTCCTTAGCTGTGCTTAGCTAAGGGCAAATTCGGGCCACAGAGCACCAATGAGCTTACAGCAAGCATGACACACCACCTTATGAAGTCTTTCAACACTTGCACCTACATGGTTAGGTACAAGCTGACACTTTGAAGAAATATGTGATTCAGTATAACTCCCCTCATTTGCATACCCCAGTTTGTCATTAGTTACTGTACTAAAATGGACCCTTCCCCCTTGACAACCAGTGCTCCCTGGTATTGTGTAGATTCTGCATGCCATTGACTTTAATGGCAAAATGCAGAATTAACTTAAAATTGAATTTTCACTTTTTTTTATTTTTGGCATGATCCAGTTTGTGCACCACTGCCCTATGCTTAAATAGCCGAGATCAGCCAAAAAAAGTTTAATTTTCATAATAATTCATCATTTTTTGATGTCAATGGCCTTATATTTGGTCATTGGCATGTCTAATGTACATAATACATGCTTTTTCATGAGCTGCCATTCCTTCTGTTTTGTCAGTTGCAGAAATGCACTGTTATTTTTTGAATAAATTTCTGCACTGACACTGTCCTAGCACATAGACCTGGCAGCTTGGTGAATCACTAAATCACCTCATTTGCATGTTTTTCACCAGCAAATGAGATGATTTGCATATTTGCCAGTTTTCCATGCTAGAACAGTGTAGGACCACTTCTTAGGGTTACCACCTGTCCCACTTTGCGAGGGACAGTCCCTCTTTGGGCAGTTGTGTCCTGACAAAAAAATTAAAAAAATGGCAAATGTCCTGAGATGTTAGGACAAAATTAATTCCTATATTTTATGTAATAGTTGCATAAAATAGTTATTCTGTATCTAAAATACCTAAATGTTATAAGAAACAGAATAAGCAACTAAAATGCTACAAGAATAAGCTTTGATTTAGGCAAAAAAGTTAAGTTCTATCCTTTGTACTGACTGTGGGTATGTGTCGGTCTGTAAAATCTGATGTTTGTCCCGGAAATGTCCCACTTTGGCCATTTGAAAAGGTGGCAACCCTACCGCTTCTGCACATGAAAACGTCACTATCCTGAATCACTCAGTGGTCATTTTCCATGCAGGAGCTCCTACACTGTTCCTGCATGGAAAAATATGGCTTCTTGAATCCTGAGGAGTGAATTAAAAATAAAATGACACTGTTTACAATTATTACACAAAAAGTATCCATCTCCTTATGTATAGTGTGAAGGCTGTCAGCCTAGCCAGATAGAATTTTATACATAATTCTATCATTTGTAAATATGAATGTTGAACTACAGACTTGTTTCTTAATTGACAGAATATGCTGTGAAATGTTGAACTTTAAACAATGTAGCAACATTGCCCTCTGCTGTAAAGAAAGCTAAGTCAAGCATTTCTTGTCTGTCATTTGAAGTTGAAATTATTTCCTGCCTATCCCTTTGAAGTTAGAATTTGGAGTTGATGTGTCTGGAGTGAAGCATCCTGCCTATTGTTTTAACTTAAGGAATAATTACTAGAGTTTACATGTGGAATGTTTTTTATTGATGTAGTTTCCTGCAGGTGCAAGATAACAATTATGTAGTATCTGTTAGCCTGGGAACACCAGGAAAGTGTAAAAGAATGATGTAATGTTTATCAGAACTGCAATTTCCATTTAAACAGAGAGAACCAGAGATTATTAAGCATTTTTGTCCTGACTATCCAATTCACAGCACTGTCTTGCTCATATGTAAGTTATCTTAAACTTGTGTTTTCTTTCAGAAATAGCTAGAAACTAGAAATATTAGACTAAGTGTTTTCCTGTGATGTCAGAACTGTACTACTGAATTATTTTAAGTATTTCTCTGTAATCTCTGAACTCTTGACTAGCACAGTGTAGTAAGAAGTATTGTCTTGTGTTTTATTATTTATATGTCAAGCTCTAAGAGTACATTGCATGTATATAAGGATCCTGTACCAAGTCACTCTAATAAGCCTTGACTGTTTAGTCATACTACCAATTGGATAATAATATTACACAGTAATAATTAGACACCGTTTTAAGGGCCTTTGAGTAGCTGATAAATATTAGCTGGGTGGTGGCAAGTGATACTACCGTATAGTCTGGGTAAAAGAGGCGCAGCTGGAGAACCTGTGCCAGCCTTCCCCAGAAGTGTCTGTGTGGTTGTATAAACTCTTATCTCAAAGAGTGTGTGTGTCAGCTACTTGGGCAGGGAAATGAAGCAATGGTTTGACAGAGAGGGTGCTGAAGACTTTAGCTTGCCCAGCTGGCTGAGATCTGGACACTATAGCTGTGCCAGTGGTAAGTCTTATTGGGGACCTGGAGAGCAAGGGAGCGACCAGCCCCAGACTGACTGTGATCTTTGTGTGCTGTTAAGGGAAATTGCACTTTACTGTTGGTATTTGTTATCCTTTCCTCATATATGAGATGCCCTCTCTGGTGTTAGTGGTGAGGATTGAGGGTCCTTGATTGCAGGGCCATGGCACGGGCATCACATATAGTACTAAATGAATCACTATTGCAAAAATGCAAGAAAATAGATCTCTCGTTATTTTTTTTTTATTATTAATAAAAAAACAGCATTCCCAATAAAATTGTTCACTTTTTCATCAACTTGCAAATCTTCCAATTATTAGAAACTACTTTTTTAGGGAATGAGAATCTAAAGTGTATGTTAAAGTGAAATTTAAATATCTGACAAGTGCATTTGCTCCCAATTTAATTACTCAGATATTGTATTTTTAGGAAAAAATGTCTGTTCATAATAAAATGCCCATTAACAGACAGTACAAAGTTCAGCTCATTGATGAGATAACAGCTGTAGTTTTTAGTGGTAGTTTGTTTACAAACCCATTCTGAAAGATTTAGGGCTCACTTTGAAGAAGCAGTGTTCAAGATGGGACCTCTGACTCTTTCATTACATCTTTTTCAGTGGATGCAGGACAAATTTGTAAAACTGTAACATCAAACCAGGAAAAAGCTTTGGTCTTCCACTTCACATAGATGTTAGGGGTTGAACCAAAAGTTGTTCTTAGAAGGGCACATACTATCATGACCATAACAGAGAACTGTTTAGGTGTTTCTATCATTCACAATGGAAATGGTACAAATGTGGGATGCACAGACAATGCAGGTATATTTATGACACAGCAATTCTCTCACTACTTTATTAATTGAATATTATACTTTTTGTTACTAATTTCATATATTTTTATTTTTTTTCCTCCTTGGTTTAGGTCAATTGTACATAGCGTATATAAAGGTTTATAATACTTGTTTACTGATGATTGTATTGTTAAACATTATATTATTTGGAAAATAAAAAATTATTTGAAAAAAAAAATATCTCACTTAAAAACTATCAGAGGACTGTTCCTTGTGGATGCAACTTCAGCACCAGGGCTATAGTACAGTTCACATTATGCCTTTCCTACAATGAATATATTGTTGGGAAAGCTGAACATTCCCTTAAAGAAAGGATTTATGAGTATGTTACAGATGTTAAAGAATATACTAACAATGCACTATTCAATAATTCATTTATTTGTCAGACTACAAGAACTTTGCATTGTTTGTTATTAGCAAAACAAACATTTCTGAAAGGAGAGTTCCCTGGCAATGTAAACTTGAATGAGAAGATCTGTTTTAGCACGTTACACTCAATGCCACAAAGTTAGCAGGAATCAGTGACAGTGTTTCTATAGTATCAGTGCTGAAATTAAAATCTTTGGACTGCTAACTATGTATAGGTGAATGTGAGCGTAACGGTATACACACACACACACACACACACACACACACACACACACACACACACACACACACACACACACACATCGTATTATTTAAGTGTTTATCACTTTTGTTATGCATATTCATTTTATTTAGTAATTTTGATTGGCAATACTAAACATGACTGATGGTTTTAAAATGAGGTTGAGAATGGGTTAAACAGTTTTGATAAAGTCTGATATATGATGAAAGTGCTCAACTGTTATTGGTAACAAAACACGTTTTTCTATGGAGTAGTTAATTTTGGTAACTAGAGATTCATTTTATCCTTCAGTATCTTGGCTGTATATCATTTTGTTACTTTATCTGATCATTTTAGTTTATCTCTGGACCAGGTAATGGATGAATGGCAGTTTATGATGACATATTATCTGCTTATCAAATAAACAGATAAAAATGAAACAATATTATGTTGGTGCACATAAATTGGATATTTCAGAATGAGCACTGTGTGTTGCCATGTTCATGCTGAAATTAAGTTTGACCTTGTGGGATAGATTATTATTCCTTTAACTGAATATTAATCTAATTGTTCAGCTTTCTAAATTTTCTAGTTCCACACTTTATACCAATTTAGTTGTACATTTAAATGTTTGGAAATATTCCACTTGTAATAAGCATAAAGAATTAGTTATCTAATAAAAATGCATAGATACATACACACAATCTAACCACTTAATCAATGAAACAGTCAATCAGGAAATGGATTTTGAAAAACTTGTGATCAAACCACAGAATATTAAAGAAATTCCCATGAATTTTCATAGTATCCTGAGAAATGTTTGACAGATTAATGGAGTGAAGTTTCTTCCAGCAATGTACTTGGTTATTATAGTTATCTTACAAGGTTTAGTTGTCAGTCTCCTATTCTTCTTACTTTAGCAGCTTTGACTTTACAGAGATGGCATCTATCTTTTTGCAAGATTGCCTTATTATCTATAGCAGTTGCAAGAAATACTTAAATTAACTTATAACCCAGTGTTTTGCCCTCAGTATCTGAAGTAATTATTCAAAGGAAATTTGTGTTTCCAGCAAGAGCAGAGAAACTGTGAAACCAATACACACATGCAGAGAAAGCAACAAGTTATAGCACTGTAATAGAGTTCTGAGTTTAAATAACTCAAGGCTAGCATCACTTTGATTGATTTCTGTGTCAGGTTTTTCTTCTTATCTTTGCCGGCCATAAATAAGAATTCATTTAATTCAATCTCCTCAGTGCACTAGCATTTGTCACAAAAAACATCCCAAGGGAGCAACAGAAACAAGCAAATTCCCCTCTCGCTGTCCTACACAAACTTCACAAATGTGGTGAGTAACACTGCAGTGACACTGACCAGACTGTCTCTCTGTTTCTTTTTCTAGTAAAGTAAGCAGCCTTGATACAGATGGCAAGGTAGAGGTCTGGTGTTCAGAGGTTTAAAAAAGCATGGCTTCCATGTGCCGGTCTGTTGTCATCTAACCCCATATCTTGAAATATCCAAGAACAATTGTAATATAATGTTAATTTTTGAAAGTTTTCTGAACAGTTTATGTTTTCCATGTAATCTTTCTACTAAGGGATTTTATATTTCAGGTTGTTTCTTGTGCTTTAATACAAGGCTAAAAATACAATGATGTATTCAGTAATTAGCCTAATGAGTGAAATAATGGCTCTGTAATAACCAGACATGTCCTAAAAAGCAACATTATGTACCACTTGACCATCATGAAGAACAATGGCACAAAACAAATGAATGATTATTGACTTCAACAATCGGCTCAGTTTCTGGTATCATTCAAAGGGGTAAAATAAATATCTGCTTGGGAGAAAATGGCATACATTACTAACTGCTTTGCCATAGGTAGCATCTACCAAATCCCCCAAGTCTTTTCTATACTGGCTATGTCCTTGTCCACTCACAGTGTCTCCTTTTTTAGGCAAAGCCAGTCTTGTAAAGCTTCCAAGATAATAAAACAGAATCCAGATAACTTAATGGTATTATTGCCAAAATGTTAAGAACCGCAAACAAAAACTTTACTCCCTATAAGCACTCTTTATCCTAGAAAACATCAATATATGCACAGTCCAAGAGAACCTGTTTTGAGGACAATGAAAACACTCCATCACTGCAGGAGTTTAATAACTACCATATGTTCAGGCCTACCACATTACAACTAATGTTGGCAGTGTCTCCATATTTTTAGAAAATATTTCAACCCCAGACATGATACACAAGACAATGACCTGAAACTCTTCCATGTGAATTAATAAAACCCTTAGCATAGCATAGCTAATTATAGGCCCCCGTCAAAGTCCTTCTCAGCCCATACCTCCTACCAAGTAGTACCCTATATTTTAAGCCAAATGCCATTCTCCTAAGCAGACGTCAACTACCATTCCCCTAAAGTGGGAGACTTATACATCCTCAAACATGCATACCAAGAAATTTCAGGACTTCAATACAAACTCTCTGGGCCAGTTACTCTGCATCCCAACCAAGGGCGATAAAATCCAATACTTGGTCTTTATCAATATTTATTTATTTTTTTATTTATTTTGACATTTGTTAATCTGGTATGTCTGACTGAGCATGAGCCCTTTTTCAGAGGAAGCCCAGGGAGAAAAGCTTCATACAGTACAGGTTATAGACACATGGAGTAGTTTTATATATATATATATATATATATATATATATATATATATATATATATATATATATATATATATATATATATGTATGTGTGTGTGTGTGTGTGTGTATATATATATATATATATATATATATATATATATATATATATATATATATATATATATATATACATATATATATATATATATATATATATAAACAGCAAAATGTAAATATATAACAAAATAGATAGCAACAAAACAGCAAATGTAAAGATATAACAAAATATATAGCAAACAAATACAATCAAAAATCAAACTATAGTAGAGGTTATTGATTCAAACTGCTATTGTAAAACACAGTTCAAATTGGGGAGATCAGCAGACAGTGGGATAGAGTTTACAGACAAATTTGGTACTTCCTGTAGTAGATAGTAGGGCAGGTGAACAAGCTCGGAAGTTAATAAATAATAAATAACTATGGGACAGCCTTGCTCCTCACCAATTGTCACTTCCTCGCTGGTCAAATTGGACCACAAATCAGTCAAAAGAACCATAATACTAAAGCTAGAAGCATCTTCCAATACCATGATATCAGAGATTATGCTAAGGCTAATATATTAAAATTGAGTGATGACCTGGCTAAATTCAAAATCCCCTTCCAATTTCATGACCCCACTGCTTCTGTGGAATCCTTTACTGTCAAATTCACTGCACATGTAAATAGCTGCACAAATGCATCAGTCTCTGCCAGAAGTAAATACAATGTGAAATTTAAGAATAATCCATTATGGTAGAACCACAATATAAACAAACCCTATAGTAAAAGAAAAAAAAAAACATTGCACATAAAAATCTCTTTTAAATCTCAAGATGCTAAAGCATTCTTACTGAACTCTGTAGAACACTCTGGACCCTGATGATATCAACCAAAGCCAGATATGAGATTAAAATAGAAAACTCATGTGAAAAATAACCACAAAGCTTTCTTTAACTAAATTTGAAACCTCAGACAAAATGGACAGCACTGAACAGAGCCAAAATAGCAAATTATATCACATACTCAGGCTTAGAGGACTAGTAGACAAATTAAGCACTAACTACACCTCCCTATATTCCCAGACCACATACTGTATTTGAACTTCTCCTCAAATTGCCCACTATCCAAGGCCATGAACATTACTTCCATTGGACCAGATAAACGTACCAGGCTGTATTCTGGTCAGCCTAAAACAAGACTTGTCAAACCCACTACAGTGGCTATTCAGTATCAGCATATAAACAGGTTTTATGCTGGGTGAATGGAGGACAGCAGCAATTATCCTCTTGCACAAAGGTGGAGTGTTAGCAGAACCAGGTAATTATACACCTATAAGCCTGAATGTCTATGGAAAGGATCATTATGGAATTAATAAATAAAGATATAAGCAACTGACAAACTCTCGGTGTACGCTAATTTGGATTCACTAAGGGCAGATCCTGTCTACTGAACCTGGTTGACTACTTTGAATAAGTTATTAAAGTAAATGATGAGGGCATATCAGTATACACCACATATCTAGACCTTGAAATGGTGTTCAGCACAATCCTACACACAGGCATCATAGATAAATTCTCCCAGTTAAATATAAATCTGCGTGTAACTCATTTAATAGCAAACTGGATCAGAAATAGAACCCGTGAAATTAGCTGGAAATTAGGTTTGGTGCTCTATCATCTCCAAAAACCTGTCAGTAGTGTTTACTCCATGAATCTCCTGTTTAGAATAGGCCAAAGTAAATGATAAAGGCTTTTGGCTGCAGATGACTGCAAACTTAGCAGCCTCATAAACACCCCAGAGGACATCAAGATCCTCCAAGAGAACCATTGCCAAATAAATATCTGTTGTTAAAACCACTAAATCTAAATGCCAAAAATGTATACTAGCATCATTCAGCAAGCATGACTTCACTTGTAACTATCATATTGACAACACTGCCATGAAAGTTGATCCCATAGTCAGAGATCTGGGAATCTGTGTTGAGAACAAGCGCTGTCCTTTGATTATCACATATCTGTTATTGTAATGCAGCCCTTTTTCATCACACATCTTATATCTAAAGGTATTGTGTCCAGTTCCAAGAATGTAATCATTCCAGTTTATTTACGTCTCATTAGCACATACATTGAATATAATGCCCCTTTCAGTATGCACGTGTCTAAATACTTCACAGGTTCATAGGTGTGTACTAGGCTAATGGCCCTGGAGCCTTTACAAGCCTAGCCCATAGAAGTACCCTGGCATTGTGCCACCTGACTTGTCACAAATGGAAAGACCACAGCACTTTTTCTCTAAAAATGAAGGGTATAATCCATAAAAACAATGCACGCCATCTCAAAGCTTTTCTCATCTTCTCAGTATCATACAGGCTTACCTCTGTCTCATATATATAGCCTCAAAAGACCCTATCTTGTCAGACCTATCACACATTTGAAAGTCCAGTAGTATTATTAACACCTGATCAAGGAATCTCTGTCACTTTTGCAACATAAACAGGACAAGGTAGAGGGATAAATGTGTATTAGACAGAAGACCCACCCCTAAGGAACCATCTTCATTGCCTTGTAAATTAAAGTACTTCTCTTACTCTATTCAAAAGTAATTTGGGTGACTGAATGGGAAACCATGATTTCACACTTGGTTTTGCACCCATGTCCCTCATTGAAGAGGGAAGTAAATACATGTCCCAGCATATCCTTATTCTACTCACTTCTGGGTTATTCAAATGCAAAATCTATAATCTAAAATAAGCACCATGAGAATATAAAGCTAGTCTTCTTACGATCCTCACAGATCGGTAGCCTATTAAGTACTTATTAACCTATAAGAATTAGATGGGCTGAAGAATCTGCTCTTTTGACTTTACCCTATGATCTAGTGAAAGATTGAATTGGTGTCTGTCCATGTGCCTCAGTCTTTAATGATGACACAATTTGGCACGATTAGACATTTTTATTGCATAATCATAATTTATATTCTTTTCACCAAATCTTTTAATATTCTATTTTACTGCCACTATCTATGCTTTTTATAGAGCATCATGGAGAATTCCAGCATCATTTAGTGAAATAACTGTGCTACCCAATTTACAATCATTGGTATATTTTGCTGTATGCAGTCTAGTTCACACTTTTGTGCATGTGAAAAATAGTGCAAAAAGAACAGGATCATACAGCCTTTTGGGATGCCATTGATAAATCAATCCTTGGAATATGTATGTAATGCCTCCACATTCACTTGTTTTGTCTTGTTGCTTAAGCAGTGTTTTACCCATTAAAATCTGCATAGCTTAACATTTAATGTATTTAATTTTCAGTTATTCCTTTGTATGAAGGAGTGCTGGATGCCTTAGTAAAGCAGAGACAAACATCATGCAGTTATTCTATTGTCAAGGACTTCTGTTAACCACTTCAAAGTATTCCAATAGATTCAAAAGACAAAATCTAATGTTAGGAATCCAGCAGTACTCCATATCTAAAAAAAAGAGAAACTCTGTATCACTTTGAATAAGTGCTCCATAATGACATGACATGATTTTATATAGAGTGCTGGTCAGGCCGATGGGTCTAAAATTGTTTTTTTGTCTGATTATCACCACCAATCTAAACTGTGTCACTACAATCTGTTACAATTGGCCATATGAACCTATAGGGAAATGTTGTTCATAGATTCATAGCTGGTTACTAGGCTATTGGCATAATAAACATTTTTAGCCTAGCCAACTCCAGAATTATCAAAATATTCCTCTATCAATACCCAAAGGAATTTTCCAGGTTATATTATAGGATAGTGCACATCAAATGTTCACAGGCTGCCCCTATCCATTAGGGACATAGATGTCAAACCAGGGGTTAATTTGTGATTTCTCATCTATTGCTCCAAGCTACATTCAAATAGGGTTAGGGCAGAGCTTTGCTTCACTTGGATGAGAAGCCTGTTACAGAGAAGGGGCAATCTTCGGATACATACCTGTCCCTCTAACATATCCTGTTTATGTTTCAAACAAGGCATAGGTCTTTAAATTGGATATTTCTCATGATAATTCTTTTGTGGATGTTCACCAGATGCATCAGTGTGAGATAAGCAGATGTATTGTAGGTTAGGAATAGTTCATTGTGCAGCAGTCCGCAGGAGACTGACTACAGGGATAGGGCTTTGAGATGTTCTGCATAGGACTTGTTGTTTATGCCCCGTATTCTTTTTTGTGAGGAACCTCTATGGTATCTCAAGCTGTTGGAAGTGCCAGGTCAGGTACATGTTGAAGGGACTGTGGTACTCGATGACCTGTCTGATAAGAGCTGAGTGCAGCAGAACAATGACCTCCCTGCACCTCAATGCCATGCCCTTACATATAGGTTGTGCAGTTTAGAATGCTCTTCTCACCACATTGGACACATGGTTGTGAAAGGTCAAGTTATTGTCAACATATGTTTCTATATCCATGACTACTGGGTCTACTTTTGTGCATGTATTATTAGTCTAATAATTTCCATGGTTGTCCATCTGTTCAACGGATACTGTATTGCATTTTTTGCACTGAGTTTTAGTCCATTGATCAGGCACCAGTTGTTTGTCTGCATCAAGCCCTTTTGAAGGGTGTTTGTGCCTTTAAGGGATTTGATGATTATGTCTGTTTTATAGTCATCTGAAACATTAGTTAGCCAGAGGCCCTTGATAGTTGCCTTGACTTCAGAGTAGCAGAAGCCAAAAAGGAGAGGCCCCAGCACTGATCCCTGTGGGACTTCACTAATGACTGACTGTCCATACCTTTGTAGAGGTGGATTCCCCAATCCTAACGTCTTGTGTCCTATCACTTATCCAGCTAGCTATCCATTGGGTAACATATGGATTTGTACCTAAATTTGTAAATATATCAACAATTCTGAAGTGAAGTAATGTCCCTAACACCTTAGCCACATTGAAATAGGAAGTGTGCACTGTTTTTCCCTTCATCCAGAGATTTAATGACCTTCTTGAAGAAGTCCACCAGGTTAAACAGACATGACCTGCCTTTGACAAAATCAAAATGAATAGGGTCCAGTGTCTGCAGGTTTTCTATGTCAATGTCTGTCAGATCCATGATCATTCTTTCCATGGCCTTGCATATGAAACTGGTAAGACTTATAGGTCTGTAGTTCCCCAGGTCAGAGAAAGGTCCCCTTCTGTGACCCAGGAAACCCATAATTGGGGAGCCTTAGAATTTTTCTAGACTGTTGCTTTGTAAGAAGTAGTTAGTATTGGAAAATTAAGTGCAGTCTCACATTCTAGAAGTAAGACTACTGTGGTGGCAAATGTGTTGTGTACTGTGTCATCTAGACTGCATACTTAGGTAGGAGGTTCTAATTTTACATGTGTGTGTGTGTGTGTGTGTGTGTGTGTGTGTGTGTGTGTGTGTGTGTGTGTGTGTGTATGTCTGTGTGTGTGTGTGTGTGTGTGTGTGTGTGTGTGTGTGTGTGTGTGTGTGTGTGTGTGTGTGTGTGTGTGTGCGTCTATAGAGTTGTGTAAATATAACCCGAAATACTGCTTGCCTCAATTAAGTAGTAGCCTGGAGTTAATTTTACACTGCAGAGTGAGTCTACATCAATGGAATTGAAAGTCCCTTCTCCCAATATCATCTTCTCTGCAAAACAACGCTGATGTCATTCTCTATAAAGTGCACTCTCACACTATGAAAGCCATACTTCTGCAGTGGTGCTTGTGTTAAATACTGTGTTCTCTAGATTGCATAAATACATAGGAATGTAATTCTAATCTCACAGCACTCAACTCCTGTTTACAGAGTCATGTAAATATGACATTAACTACTGCTGATCTGAACGAAGTAGTATCACTGAGGCACTTTACACTGCAGGTGGGTCCACATCAATGTCACATCCTTCTCTCAACATCATTGACTTTGAAATGCAACACTGATGTAATCCTTTACAAAGTGCACTCTCACACTATAGAAGTCAGACTTCTGTCGTGGTGCTTTTGTTAAGTAGTGTATTCTCTAGATTGTATAACTAAGCACAATAGTCAACTTGTATGTATGATGGTTGAGCCATAGCATCACTGGGAGCTTAATTTAACAGATGTGCTTATTTGACTCCCACTAATGACAAACATTTACATCATCAGATCAATCCCACATCCCCTTTTCCAACTGTCCACAAATGTATACCGTCTTCAAACACACTGATGAAGTCATCATTTCAATAATGCATTCTCACACCATAAAAGTCAAACCTATCCTGTGGTACATGCATATAATGCAGCTGAGTGTTGATTGTGTCACTTGATAGGTAGGGAGTTCAAATAAAGCAGTGAAACTCACATGACTGTGTGTGTGAATGTAAATTGATGCCATGTGTATTACATCCATGTAGCTGTAGAGTTCATTTTTGCACACACATTTCCTTTGCATGACACAGCTGTCATCCTTTCCAAGATGCAGTATAGCTCATATGCAGTCCAACTTCTTCTGTAGTATGTAGATATAATATACTCATGTGCAGATTGTTTCAGGACACTGGAAGAGAATTTGAATACAGGAGTGGGTGTCATCTGTGAGTGTGTTTTTCTTCCTTGAATTGTCCAAAACAGGCTGTAAATACATATAAGAGGAGTAATTATATTGTGTGCTTGCACTGACCGACCGCTTTTTAGCAGAAATATTATGGTAATACACAATGGTGATGTCATCCATTGAAATGTGCAGTGTCACAGTTGTGAAATAAATCTGTGGTTGTCCTTGTGCTTTGGCAAACCATCGTTGGCCTGTAATCTTAACTATATAATTCAAATCCCAACGTCACTGTTTACAGTCAGTGTGCATGTTGTTAACAATGTTCTTCATGAGTTATTCTTATGTATATTCTTCATTTCATTTGGAAAGACTGTATTGAAGACTGATGCTGTCATTTGAATAGATTGTTGTTCCATAACAGTTATAGTGAGACACCTCCTCAGATCATGTAATACATGCAGTTGCATAAGTAAGGCATGCATTCCAATACAGGCTTATATCCACACTGTACATAATTGTTGTTCTACCATCACAGTGACAACAGTGGGGGGGTAACGTGTGTTTGGGTATACCTAGCCTCAAGCAATGTTATCTTACATAGAGGAAGATTCTTTCTAAGTAATTACAGTGACACATATTCCTTGATTCATACACACAATGTAATGCTTCACATAACAACACATATGACAACTGACAATGCACTTATATCATGGCACATTCATTGATCCCATCATGGTGTTGATTTTCTCAATGCTTAGGCAACTGCTCCAAACTTGCATTTACATCCTTAATTATTCTTCATGAAAGACATCTCCCACAGTTATACTTCATACTTATAGAGTGGCAGAGGCCTGCCCCATCCATTTTAGCAGACAAAAATTATGGGCAAATAAAGTACAGCTGATTGAATGACTTCACATAGGTGGAGTTCAACAGCTATAATAACAGTTTCACTGTAGCAAATGCAATTAACAACTATATTGTTATTTGGTGGAGTTGTACAGCTTGATGTTCAATTCTAGCAAAGATTTTCATTTTGTGTGAATGGACTGATATCACACAACAGCCATTATATCATGCCAGTCTTATCCCTTGATATGTTGCCCAACCACATATGAATGTAACTTTAGATTTCATGGCAGTAGACATTTTTTCTACCAATGTCATGGTGAAAATGTCACATGCACTGAGTACTGCACTGTACATGAATATGCTACTGTTCTTGTGCAGTATGTGTACAGGCATACAGAGAAACCTTCCCTGACCAAGGAGCATTGATACAGGACTGATCACAATCGTGTACACATGAGCATACTCATTTAATTGCCTTTAGTCTGACATGCTGATATGACATTCTTTATCAGGGATCCTTTCTTAATTTGCAAATTAATTTAATTGGTTTGTGATAATACCAATTGCTACCTCCTGTGGCAGATGCCAACAATACACAGTGCTGGGGAATACATTGCATCATAGTCAGTTGTTTGCATCTGTTATTATCTGTCTTCACATTATCTGCGTCAGACATGAGTGCCCCTATGCAAGGGTTTTAAGTATGTCCACTCTGCTCCCACATCTGTAACACCATACATGCCTACATATGGGAGGCATAACCATTAGCATACTGAAGTACATAATTTCCTTCAAGGGTGATTCTCCTTGTATATGTCTTAGGCTTATTTCTGTGTTATACACTAATATTCAGGTCAGTGATAACATTAATGGGATGGGTTTGATTCTTGCAAAAGGAGATTGTGGCTTCTGAGCAATTCCTGTTTTCCAACATGTTATATACAGTAGATGAAATGCACACTGTGCAAATATTCAATAATATATGTACTGCCTTTGCAAACTCTCATCTCAATTCAGCGTATCAATGACATTCATATGTCATGTAATTCCCCTCTGCTACAATGTTAACTTGTGTAACTGTCACATCCTATAATATTTTGTGTGCTTTCATTTACCTTTAATTGCTCAGGAAGTGTGACCAGCATTATTTTATTTTATTTGCCATTTGTTAACCAGGTTGGTCTGGCAGGGATGGTGCCCTTTTTCAGCAGAGACCTGAGGAAAAAAGCTCCAGATACAATGATTACAATTAGTTACAAAAGTAAATTACATATATAAACACAAGTGAAAATACAGATATAAACA
This sequence comes from Protopterus annectens, assembly GCF_019279795.1. Lineage (NCBI taxonomy): Eukaryota > Metazoa > Chordata > Ceratodontiformes > Protopteridae > Protopterus > Protopterus annectens. The sequence continues at coordinate 1,194,675,657 of NC_056726.1, forward strand.
AAATCGTATAATGAGAATATTATTTGTCTTAAACATTCTTAAAAAGGTGCAATTAATAAACTTATAATAACATATAGGTGAGTATGGTTGCATGGTTGGGAATAGGAGAAAGACGAAAGGAAGGACTAAAGGATAGGCAAGTCCTACTTATAGCAAAGAGTCAAGTCCAGGAAATAGTGGGTAGGGGGCAGGGTAAGAGCAAGAAAGATATAGGTGAGAGTTGTTTGATGCAGTAAAAAGTGTTTAAGAAGATAATTGCATTGATTATGGAAATAGAAGTAGAAAACTCATGAACAGGAGAGTCTAGGATAAAGGAAATTAGAGGCCGTGGCTTGATGGGAGAAGAATCCTCTGGGCAGTAGTTAATAACAAGGTTCTCACTAAATATATTCACTCAGTCAAGCTTCTAGTTGCCATATTAGACAAGGAGTTAAAGTCTGACCATGAGCACAACAATTCTTGACTCAGATTGCAGATATGATGTTAGCCAGTGCATGTTAAATCCCAGTTTCATATGTATCATTGATAACCTTAAAAGGTTCTACTCTTATCAGTCTACTAAACTAGAATGGGTACATAATAAGGTTTCTAAATTTGATTCAAACACTCTGCTAGTGCTAAAGACTTTACCCTCCTCAAGGTTATCCATTACATCTCCCTCAGTGCTATTCAATAATTAGAATACAATCATTTCCATTTAAGAACTGTACTACTTGAATGAATGCCCCACTATAGAATTCTTAATTATGTGGCATGTTCCAATACACAGCCACTACTCCGCCACATTCCACATGACTCAGGATTTGTCCTATTATGAGAGTTACATGTATACGTAATATGGAATAGCTTCCTGATTTTTATAAGGTAACTTCAGCTCGGATCTATAATTAGAAAAACATTCCAGAATTATTGCCTTATATAAGTAGAATTGCACAAGTGGTGTTGGCATAACGGATCTTCAGAAAACTTTACTCAGTAGTCCCTCTGTCTATATAGGTACCACCAATCTCCAAACATGCCATACTTATTCATTTCCAGAAATGCTAATGAGTAATTTTCTTATTCTACATTTGTATAATAATGGTTACTCAACTTTTGGTTGATGATGCTTTTTTTTTTTCTTGTTAATTATATGACTTCTATCTTTAAAGCGTTTGTCTCTTAGTGCTTACTTTTCCCATTAACTCACAGCCTAATAATGGCATAACCATATCTCTGAATCAGTAACAATGACAAACAATAAACAGTGCAGATAACTTATTCATAACAATGTTAGTCTACCTTTGAGCCCTAAGTATTCTGGACAGCTTTTTGCCAGGTAACATAACATGCCATATATGCTGGCCTGCTTGTTCAGCCCCAAGCAAAGTGGCATATCCACAATGATCCCTCTGCTACCATGATAAGTACTCCTGTACAGCGCTGTGCACCACTCATTAAAAAGTCATACCATGAGTAAGAGGCCCAGTAAAGAAAGTGGTGTATTAAACTGGTGGGAAGGTCACCCAGCAACTGCCATGAACCTTGGGCTACAATACAAGGGAGGGGGTAATGCTCAGTCAGCCAGTGTAAAAACTGATGATATGTCCATTTAATTTAGTTTAAATGCCTGAGAGTCTCTACTGAGTGAGATGCCACTGGAAGGCTTCTCAAAAATGAAGATCTCAGCAGTCAGCAAATGATATGATATTCGATCACTACAAAATGCACAAATCAGCAAAAATACAACAGTAGCACTCTAATATAGTTAAGTGAACAGCAAAACTGTAAAATAAATTTCTTAATCTGCTAAGGATGGCAGAGGATTCATTCAGGACCCTCTCTGAGTGTGGCATGGATGCCACACCGATGAGAGTGCTGAGAAAAATGAGCTCAAAGTTGTGCTAATGCACCAACTTTATATCAGCACAGAAATCTGGCAAAATAAACAAAATTGTCTTCTGTCCAGTCACCAGATCAAACTTGAGGCAGACCAAAGTGATTCCTAGCTCAAAGACAGATGCATTTAGTAGGGCCAAAAGTGCAGGAATGCAACTGAGTACTAGCAACAAATTCTTGCTTGTGCTTTTGGGGAAGTGCAGTCTACATACTCAAATTTTCTGTGTATAGATTTCTACTTTGTATTTGTTGCTAGTACTCAATTGTTGCACTCCTGTACTTTTGGCCCTACTAAATGCATCTGTTTTTGAGCTAGGAATCACTTTGGTCTGCCTCAAGTTTGATTTGGTGACTGGACAGAAGACAGTTTTGTTTATTTTGCTAGATTTCTGTGCCGATATAAAGTTGTTGTGTTAGCACAACTTTGAGCTCATTTTCTCAGCACTCTCATCGGTGTGGCATCCATGCCACACTCAGAGAGGGTCCTGAATTAATCCTTTGCCATCCTTAGAAGATTAAGAGATTTATTTTATAGTTTTGCTGTTTAATTAACTATATTAGAGTGCTACTGCTGTAATTTTGCTGATTTGTGCATTTTGTAGTGATCTAATATCGTATTTTTTGCTGCCTGCTGAGATCTACATTCTTGAGAAGTCTTCCAGGCAGCGTTACTATGTAATTCAATACTTCTTATTTGATGCAGGTACATAATTGTTACATTCTTGCACTTTTGGCCTGCTGAAGGGAATCTGCATTAGGAGGGATTATGTCTGCTACATTCCAGTGGCGGTGGGAGGTAGCTTGAATGTGCTTCCAACCTGGGAATTACTTTGGTCAGCCATTAGTGTGGTTTGCTGATTGGCCTGAGGGCCATTTTGTTTATTTCAACAGTTTTCTGTGCTGCTATAAAATCAGCGTGTTTGCACTACTCTGAGCTCATTTTCACAGTGCTACCATTTGCTTGGCATGCTTGCCACACTATAAGAGTGTCCTGAATTAAACTTTTCCCTAAAATAGACTACCTCAGAAATCTCTCCACAACCTATATGTACAAAGAGCCACTCCTGAAAGTGCATGTAATACCCTAGTAGCCAGCCATTAACCCATGTTGTACCATCCACTAGTTAAAAAATAATGAAATAATGAATTAGGGATCTATAAGCATGAATTTCCACTTCCCTACTATCTCTGCATCTAGCTTGGAGAATTTGGACATCCTGAGGCAATGAAGCTATTGTTTCTTGCTTACTGACAGCCACCTAATTCTACAGTAAACTGATATGGTATGTGACAGATGCAGTTACACAGTGTCACTGGAGGCAAGTCTCCTGATTACCAAAACAAACAACACCAAACAGATTGTCAGAAACACACATGCTACACCCACTACATATAGAATGGACCAGACAGATAGACCCATGTATGCTGATGCTCCTAAATGTTGTCTTCCTAACATGTCAGTTGCAAAACAAGGATCTAATCAACCTCAAGACCATTCTGCTAAGACAGTGAGCAGCAAGACGCATACTGTGTCATTACAATGTGTCTCAGCATGTTAGCCCATAAGGAAAATGGCCACACAATGCAGAGTTTTAGTCACAGGAGACTCTATTGTAAGACACACAGATGTTCCCCTCACCAAGATGAGCAAGGAGGGAGTCATAGTCAGCTGTTTGTCAAGGTTAAGAAGCCACCAGCTTATCCATGATCTCAAGATACTGCACCGCATGTACCGGTAAGACACCATTGTAGTCCATGTGGGTGTGAATGGGCTGAGATGTATCTCCTGGACTATATGAACAGAGACATGATAGTGGTCTTGTACTAAGTGTCCCAGGTTGGTATGAGCATAGTAGCATTCTACCCTCTTTAAGGATAATGCCACTGTACCAACAGATGATAACTGAGTTTAACACTCAGCTGATATTTTGGTTTCACTTAAAGTGTGTACAATATTTGTATGCTTGGAAGGATACGGTCGACAGACCACACTGCTTTATGAGGGATGGTCTGCTCCTTTATCCCTTGATTTTCAAATATTTTCTGAAATCTTTTCTGCCCCATAGTGCCTTTTCTAGGCAGTGCCAACCTATAAACCTAACATAAGTAAACCAACTCAAAATAATTTAAAGGTGTTACTATTCATTGCCAAGAGTTTAAATGAGAAACTCCACTCCCTGCAAGCTCTCCTCATCCTGGAGAATATAGACATATGTACAGTTACAGAGACAAAGACAAAGAAGGCACCCTCAGCAGTGCTACGATTAAAATCCTTCCACAAATTTAAATCAGGTCATGTCTATTAAACCTGTGGATTCTTTCAAGAAGGTAACTAAATTTCTGAATGAAAGCAAAACAATGCACACTGACATCAGCACTGTATTGCAGAGAAGATTATGTTAGGAGAATGCTCTGGAATTGATGCAGAATCACCTACAGTGTAAAAGCAATTCCAGGTTACTATTTTACTTAGACCAGCAGTAGTTAAGGTCACATTTACACAATTCAATTCACACACTGACAAGTTGACTGCTTTGAGATTAGAACCTATTTACTGACACAATGTAGAAGATAGAGTACTTAACATAAGTGCCACCACAGTAGTCTGACTGTTTCACTGTGCAGTATAGTTAATAGCGTTTTAGTCTGTCAGAGATTATTGTGTATTGTGATGCTGAAGGTTTTGTGCAAATCCTTATTTGTTGATCTGAAGGAGTAAGTGCAATCTTATGCTCAATAATAAATACATGCTGAAGACTCATGTCAGTTACGCTGTCATTAATGTATATCGCAGAACTGAGAGTGACATGTACCTATCTGCCTTGTATAGATGAGATACACAGAGATGTGAAAGACAGGATGGACAATGAATCATTCATGTATCATCAGGTTATGATGATGGGATCTAAACCTTAATAATGGGTACTGATATTTGCAATGTTAAGTTCTCATGCATGGACAATGTGGACTGTCAATACCAAACAATACTTAATGTTCCAGGAAGGGATAGAACTGATGACTTATGTGTGACATGGCTGTATGTGGTTGTATATCATTCATAAGTTTTGATACTGTAGTGCAGACCCAACAGTTCAGAATAAAGTGGTCAGTTAATCACACAAGTCACTAAGTTTACATGAGTACATTAAACAATTTCCATTTAATGAAATAATATAATTTAGTAGCAATACTTATTTCTTTTCCAAATCTCTTCCTAAAAAGTGCAATGCTGAGAAATGTATTTGTGCAGATGTTGGCAAAGTGCTTGATTATACTTTGATGTTTTCAACTGGGACTATGAAGTATCACTGTTTAGTGGTGTTCAGTGGTATTCCCTGCCAACCTTTGCACAAATAAAAATTACAGAGGAAATACTGTGACTCTAATTACATGTACAACAGATCTGTTTTATCTTAACATGTTGCATACATACGCCCGACATGTTGTATTATAACTTTCCATGTTAGCTCCAAGTCTCAGTTCAAAAATGAAGTGTTCTGCTTGCCTTCATCATTTGGGCAACAGTATGCTGCAAGCACACAGACATCGCTGCTGAAGAAAAAGTTAAAAACCTTTAAATTAGTTTACCTTCTACAATGCAAACAGGCTTAGCAGTGATGCATAGCAATCAGAACTCTGGACAGTACTTAGTGGAGAAAATCCATCTGTCATCCTAACTTTCTCTATGCCACAAGGTGTAAGCTCCCTGAGGTATACAAACAGCAGATTTGAAGCAGAAATTGATTCCATCATGTGGATCATCTTACAAAGAGAGTCAGAATGTGATTATTATAATAACTTTTTATCATGACTCTAAGAATACCTAGAAATACAATTATAAATATGTTGTGTCAAATTGAATTATTTATAGTTACTGAAATAATCTTTTATACCTACTATATACAAGACATGCTTCAAGGAAAATCACAAGTTAATTGGGCTTCAATACTGTGTAAGGCAAACACTCACACATTTTGCAGTAATACCTGAAATTCCATTTACCTTCACATACAACCACTGCCAGACTATGTGCAAATGCAGTGGACTACAATTTATCAAACATGAGGGGCTTAGACAGGTACATATGAACTCATTCACAAGAGAGACATTTATAAAAAATAGGCAGCAAGACTTTTATATAATGCTGTATTTGAACCAAAAAAATGAATTTATTGACTTAATTATTATCTCTACACCTCTCCAAGGAAATCCTATATCACAGGTATCAAAATCAAACCTTTGAAGGGACACTGATAACTTATTCAGCCAATAGAAGGTGAAGGTTTTATGGTTCAACAAAGTAAGGGCAGACTGAAAATGCCATAACATGACATTACATACATCAGCCTAATTCACAGTCAACATTACAAAAGGTGTGAGGGAGAAGGGGTGAAGACAGAGGCAGATATGAACAAGTAGTCTTGTGGTTCATTAATGCACATCTTTATGGTGTGTCCTCAGTATTCACCAGCCATGTTCCATATTAGCAAGTGATTATTCTAGGGATCAAGAAGCTGTAGGACAGGCAAAACCTGATGAAGGCATGAGCAGAATAAAGATGTTTTACTAAATCTTATTTATGGTCACAGATGTGTTGGCAAATGATAACTGGATAAAAAGTAAGATATGTGTCATGAAACATATCATATAAATGCAACATCACAGTAAGAAAAAGTGTGATTTATGTCAACACACCACGGTGGATGCTGCATTTGACTACATCCAATAGTCAAAGAAGTGTTAGAGTAACTGTTACCAATGATTTCCTTTAGTCTGCTCTCATTCTGTATTCTGATAGTGCAGCATGTTTAAGCACTTTTGCTAGAAGGATAATCAGTATACAATGCCAAAATCGGTTTAAAGGCTGAGGACAGAAAGTGAAGGCTTTCTTATAGGCTATTTCTGGCTATGTTTGTTGTGTGTGATTTATTTTTTGCAAAAACACATGAAATGTGTGAAAAGGGGGTTGATAGGAAAGTGGTGAAAAAAAGGGGCAAGTAGAGGGGAGAACACAGCGGAAAGAATAGAGGAATCTACAGGAAGGTAATGTGAGAGAACTATAGCTATCCATTTCTTCATAACACAAATGTAGAAGTATAGCCAGAATTTGCTGAATTTGGAATATCACCACACCAAGGGTAGGTGACAACAAAATTATGTTGTACAAACAATTGCACCAGATCAATTGCATCAACAAGACACATAGGTGAAATAGACAGTATGGGTCTTTATTTTTTGTGGGACAGGTACTCATTTTTGGGTTTATATTAGAATCGCAAAAGACGAAAATCGCGAATACATAAATGTTAACACATAATGAGTGAACTACCAGAAGAACGAACCACTAGAACAGCAAAAGGCAAAATATTGAACAGAATTGTTTCGTCGGCAGGGCAATTCTGGGGATAAGGGTATATACCCTTTTCCCCACTGTAGTGCGATCTCTGAGTTGGTATATTTAAGTAGGGGCATGTGAGGGGCTCAGCCCCTCACATGTGGGGTGCAGGGGGGCTTGCCCAACTGAAAAAGTGTGTCTTGTTATTGGTTTTGTAGTTGGTTTAGGTATACTTACATTGCACTGTTGGTTAGGGAAATCCATTCGATATTTTGTGTTTCACTGTTCTGGTGGTTTGCTCTTCTGGTAATTCGCTCATTATGTGTCATTTACATATTTGCGGTTTTCATCTTTTGCGATTATAATATAGACCCCTCATTGTTTTACTTTTTTTACTTTCAAAGAGAGAGGAATGTTGGAGAATGTGCTTAGAAATATGAGAGTTGGGTAGGGATGTTAGTTGATGAAGCATTCACAAACATGCAGGACAAACAAGACAGACAGGTTTGGTAATGCACAGGTCAGGGAATGCCATGATTGTGGATAGTTAGGGGACATTGGTGGTATACCCATATCAAGCCTGAGAATAGTGAGAATCTATTCCTCACCTTCAGAACTGTCATCACTGTCTCTTTTATCAGTTTCCTGTGTCACTGCTTGACTTGGCATTGTCTTGGCAATGTGATGAAGCACCTTTTCTACTTAGCTGATTTGAGCACTGAGGCCTCATTCCATTATGCCCTCCACCAGTTATGTCAGCTCTTGGTAGATGACAAAATCCCCACCTCCACTAATACTACTCCTGGAGGGTACCAGTGCACCAGCTGACAGGGCAGAGCTACCTGATGCAGATGGGGCAGGTAGGGCATGGGTTGTTGAGGCAGCATTGACAGCTTGGGACCTTAAAGTGCTGGGTGTCAGAGCTACAACCTGTGGAGAGATGGTGGGCCATTCAACTGTGGTTGGTCTACCTCTCTGTGTTGCATGTCAGCTTTTCTAAGCAGAAATGCATGACAACAGAACATTTTAAGTCATATAAAATATTCCCCACCCAAACAAAAGAAAAATAAATGAGAGATGGTGCTGGGGTGAAACAAAAAGAGAGATAATTAGCTCCATGGCATATCACATGAATATGTTATTTCAGAAAAGAAAGTTATGGTTATCCATCTGTATATCTTTGCCACATCCAGGTATGATGGGAAGGTCTTACTCTGTTATACCATTAATCACTTGCACTGCGGTGATATCAGAAATACAAATATTTATTTCAGTACTAACATATTGCACAGAATTGCAGTACTTTTTAGGCATACAGAAATACCTGATGCATATGTATCTCATGGCTCCCTGAGGCAATTTAACCTCTCTTGGTGTGCCTCCCAGTTTGCTGCAATGTCTTCAGCAGCTATACAGAAGGGAAGAAGAGAAGAAGAGACATGAAATCATATTGAATAACAGTCATGGCTGTGTCCTGCATTCTATAACATTTAATACTGATAGGTCAGTATACTTACACAACTGATGGATGCCAGCAATCCTAAACTCATCCTCCCACAGGCTAAGTAGGTCCTTCTTATAGGTTCATAGGTGTGTACTAGCCTATTGGCCCTGAAGCCTTTACAAGCCTAGCCCAAAAAATTGCCCAGGCACTGTGACACCCAATTTTAGTTCACAGTGCCCCTATCCAGTACAGCAGCTGGAGTGATCCCTATGGTGAACTTTCTGTTACCCATCTACTCATCAAGATTTCTCTTGAAGAGGGCCAGCGAGGTGCTCTGCTTGACATGAATTGGAAGCTTATCCCAGAGTATGGGCAGTCTTTGGGAGATGAACCTGTCCCTCCAGCATGCTCTGTTAATTGTGGTAATGTGGATGTGTCCTCCAGAGTGTGTGGCAAGGGGGGATTGGGCTTTCTTTAGGTGTAGCATTTCAAGTAGGGCTGGGTCAGACATGGCTTTGTAAGTCAAGTAGATCACCTCTAAGTAGACGATAAGAGACTGAGAACAGTTGAAGTTTCTTGAGTCTGTCTATGTAGGACATATAATTATGGCCTAGGATCCTTTTTGTGAGGTACTTTTGTGGCCTCTCCAGCTGTAGTAGGTGTCTGGTCAGGTACATGCCAAATGGGGAGTTATATTCAATGACTGATCTAATGAGGTTGGCAGAAGGAGGAGAAGAGGGGTAGGCATGGGCGAAGGCAGGAAGAGAGGAGAAAGGCTAGGACTGTGGTAGTGAGGGTCAGAACTTTGAATGTTGGCAGTATGACTGGTATAGGGAGAGAGCTAGCCAATATGATGGACAGAAGGAAGGTTGGTATATTGTGTGTGCAAGAGACCAGATGGAAGGGGAGTAAGGCTAGGTGTATTGGAGGTGGGTTCAAATTGTTTTATCATTGTGTGGATGGGAGGAGAAATAGCATACAAGTTATCCTGAAGGAACAGTATGCTAAGAGTGTTTTGGAGGTGAAAAGAGTGTCAGATAGTGTGATATTTATGAAGCTGGAAATTAATGGTGTAATGATGAATGTTGTTAGTGCATATGCTCCACAAGTTGGGTGTGCAATGGATGAGAAAGAAAAATGTTGGAGTGAGTTGGATGAAATGGTGATGACTGTACCCAAGGGTGAGAGAGTGGTGATTGGAGCAGATTTCAATGGGCATGTTGGTGAAGGGAATAGAGGGGATGTGGAAGTGATGGGTAGGTATGGTGTTAAGCAAATGAATGAAGAAGGTCAAATGGTAGTGGATTTTGTGAATAGGATGGACATGGCTGTGGTGAATACGTATTTTAACAAGAGGGAGGAGCATACAGTGACATACAAGAGTGGAGGAAGATGCACACAGGTGGATTATATCTTATGTAGGAGGGCCAGCTTGAAGGAGATTGGAGACTGTAAAGTGGTGACCAGGGAAAGTGTAGTTAGGCAACATAGGATGGTGGTTTGTAGGATGACATTGGCGATCAAGAAGAGGAGGAGGAGTGTGAGAGCAGCACCAATGATCAAATGGTGGAAATTGAAAAAGGGTAATTGTGAGGAGGAGTTCAGGGATGAGTTAAGACAGGAACTGGGTGGCAGTGAAGAGTTACCAAATAGCTGGGTAACTACAGCAGAGCTAGTAATGGAGGCGGCTAGAAAGGTGCTTGGTATGACATCTGGACAGAGGAAGGACGACAAGGAGACATGGTGGTGGAATGAGGAAGTACAGGAGAGTATACAGAGAAAGAGGTTAGCAAAGAAGAAGTGGGATTGTCAGAGAGATGAAGAAAGTAGACAGGAGTATAAGGAGATGAGGTGCATGGCAAAGAGAGAGGTGGCGAAGGCTAAGAATAAGGCATATGAAGAGTTGTATGAAAGGTTGGACACTAAGGGAGAAAAGGACCTGTACCAATTGGATAGACAGAGGGACCAAGCTAGGAAAGATGTGCAGCAAGTAAAGGTGATAAAGGATAATGAGGGAAACATACTCACAAGCGAGGAGAGTGTGTTGAGCAGATGGAAAGAGTACTTTGATGGGTTGAAGAATGAAGAGAATGAGAGGGAGAGAAGGTTGGATGATGTGGGGATAGTGAATCATGAAGTGCAATGGATTAGCAAGAAGGAAGTAAGGATAGCTACGAAGAGGTTGAAGAATGGAAAGGCTGTTGGTCCAAATGACATACCTGTGGAAGCATGGAGGTGTTTAGGTGAAATGGCAGTGGAGTTTTTAACCAGATTGTTTAATGAAATCTTGGAAAGTGAGAGAATGCCTGAGGAATGGAGAAAAAGTGTTTTGGTACCGATTTTTAAGAATAAGGATGATGTGCAGAGCTGTAGTAACTACAGAGGGGTTACACTGATCAGTCACAGCATGAAGTTATGGCAAAGAGTCGTGGAAGCTAGGTTAAGAATGGACATGATGATTAGTGTTCAGCAGTATGGTTTCATGCTGGGAAATAGCACTACAGATGCAATGTTTGTTCTGAGATTGTTGATGGAGAAGTACATGGAAGGTCATAAGGAGTTGCATTGTGTTTTTATAGGCTTAGAAAAAGCATATGACAGGGTACCTAGAGAGGAGTTGTGGTATTATATGAGGAAGTCGGGAGTGTCAGAGAAGTATGTAAGAGTGGTACAGGATATGTACGAGGGTAGTGTGACAGTGGTGAGGTCTGCAGTGGGAGTGACGGTTGCAATTAAGGTGGACATGGGATTACATCAAGGATCATCTCTGAGCCCTTTCTTATTTGCAATGGTGATGGACAGGTTGACAGACGAGATCAGACAGGAGTCCCCATGGACTATGATGTTTGCAGATGACATTGTGATCTGTAGTAAGAGTAGGAAATAGGTGGAGGAGACCCTGGAGAGATAGATATATGTTCTAGAGAGAAGAGGAATGAGGGTCAGCAGAACTAAGACAGAATATATGTGTGTGAATGTGAGGGAGGATAGAGGAATGGTGACGATGCAAGGAGTAGAGATGACGAAGGTGGATGAGTTTAAATACTTGGGGTCAATAGTTCAGAGTAATGGTGAGTATGGAAGAGAGGTGAAGAAGAGAGTACAGGCAGGATGGAGTGGGTGGAGAAGAGTGTCAGGAGTGATTTGTGACAGACGAGTACCAGTAAGAGTGAAAGGGAAGGTCTACAAGAGGGTAGTGAGACCAGCTATGTTATATGGATTGGAGACAGTGGCACTGACAAAAAGGCAGGAGTTAGAGGTGGATATGGCAGAGTTAAGGATGTTAAGATTTGTGCTGGGTGTGACAAGGGTGGACAGGATTATGGAAAAGTATATTAGAAGGTCAGCCCAGGTTGGAAGGTTTGGAGACAAAGCCAGAGAGGCAAGATTATGTTGGTTTGGACATGTGATGAGGAGGGATACTGAGTATATTGGGAAAAAGATGCTAAGGATGAAGCTACCAGGTAACAGGAAAAGAGAAAGGCCTCAGATAACGTTTATGGATGTGGCGAGAGAGGACATGCTGGTGGTTGGTGTGACACAGCAAGATGCAGAGGACAGGAAGAAATGAAAACAGATGATTCTCTGTGGCGATCCCTAACAGGAACAGCCGAAAGAAGATGAAGACTGATCTAATGAGGGATGAGTAGAGAGGGATAATGACCTCTTTCTTCTTGGATGTGAAACCTATAGTTATAAGATGTGCCATGTGCAAGGACTTTCTGACCATAGTGGCAATGTGGTGGTTGAAGGTGAGGTGGCTGTCGACCTGGATGCCCAGATCTTTTATGGCCCCTTCAGTGTTTAGTGGGGTCCCATCAACATGGTAATTCATGGGAACTGAGTTTTTTCCAAAGGGGATGATAACACATTTTTGTAGTGTTAAGCTTCAGGCCATGGTTCCAACACCAGTCATTGGACTCAGCGAGGCCCATTTGTAGGATGTCTATATCACTTGGGGAGTTGATAATGAGTCCTAGCTTGCCGTCATCAGCAAACGTGGTCAGCCAGAGTCCTTCTGTGTTGGCCTGGACTTCTGAGAAATAGATGCCAAACAGGAGATGGCCCAGAACCAAGCCCTGTGGGACTCCACTCATGACTGGTCAACAGCCTGACTTGGAATCCACAACTTTCATTCTGTGGGTCCTGTTGGTGAGCCAGTTTGCAACCCACCTAGTGATGTAAGGATTGATGCCTAGTTTGGTGAGTTTATCAATGATACCTGAGTAGGGAATGGTATCAAAGGTTTTGGCCAGGTTGAGTTAGGCTGTATGCACTGCCTTACCCTCATCCAAAGCCTTGGTGACTGCCTCGAAGAAGTCAACCAGGTTCAGCAGGCAAGATCTCCCCTTGGCAAAGCCAAACTGTGTGGGGTGAAGTGTTTGGAGATTGCCTATATCTGTAAGCAGGTCCATGATGATGCGCTTCATAGCTTTGCATATCAGACTCGTCAGCCTAATGCGGTGATAGTTCCCAGGGTCTGTAGTTGCTCCCCCTTTATGGAGCAGGATAACTGTAGCAATGTGCCATTCATTAGGGACATAGCCTGAGGTAAGGCTGTGATTGAACAGAGCACACAGATGTGGTGCCAGTTAATTTTGTAGGTCATGTAGGATGCAGCCAAGGATATTATCAGGTCCCATGGATGCTGTATTCCTGGTTTTGGGCAATGCAACTTTTACCTGTGCCACAGAAGTGGTGGGTACCAGGCTTTCTTCTGGTTCTGTGATAAGGCCCTGGGGGGTAAAGTTGGCACATAATCTGTCAGCCAGTATGTTGGCTATATCTGTCAGCTCAGTATAGAAGGTGCCATCATGCAATAACTCAGAGCAAATCTGGGTATTGCCTTGGAGGTTTTTGATATAGTTATAGAAGGCTTTGTGGCTGCTTTTGGTGTCAGCCACAATTCTGCCTTCATAGCTGGCTTTAGAGGATTTGATAAGGTATCTCAGCTTTTTGTTGAGACTGATAAGGAAGGTTTTCCAGTCGTGTGACTTCATTTTTTTCTGCAACAGTTTCTTCCTTCTGTTGTAGTTTATTGATGGCTGGGGACCAGCAGACTGGCTTCCTTTTTTTGGAGGAAAGCGTCTTAGTATTATTTGGTATGCCAAGTTCCATGCATTTGTGTACATGCTCATACAATGCATTGGTGTATGATTTGGCAGTCATGCAGCTATTTTCCATTGGCATGGGTGCTGAGAAGTTAGTCACCTCTGTTTTTAGGAGCCCAAAGTTGGCTTTAGAGAGGTTTTTCAGGGTGGTCACCTTAGCAGGGGGTGTAGATGTGATGGGAATTTCCATGGTGATCAGTTTGTGGTCAGATTTAACCAGGGAAGAATTGACTATAGGTGTGGAGCAATGGTCTCCCATGTTGGTGATAACCAGGTTGAGGATGTTGCTTCCTCTAATGGGAGTCAGAATCAGCTGGTCCAGGGCATTGAAACTGATAAATTCCAGAAAGCGTTGGCCTTGTATATTTGTACTTGAATAGTTTTCCCAGTTGATGGAAGGGTAGTTGAAGTCACCCAGTATGAGAGTATTGGGTTGGAACTTGATAGATTCTAGGGTGCTTAGGAACTTGGATTGAGAGTCTAGGGACATGTTTGGGATTCTGTAGCAGGCTAGTTGTTAGTTGTACCTGAAGTATCTACCAGTCTAGAGGTGTGCAGATCCTTTAAGAATATGGAGACACCACCACCTTTGGAGCTTCCGGCCATATTCTGGTGCCAAAAGGTATGGAATATGAGTTGTAGCCTGAGAGTGCAGGGGTGCTTTCTGCCTCTTTAAATCAGGTCTCCATTACAGCACAGATGTCGACATTCTCCATTTTGAGGAGAGCTTTGAGAGAGTGCATCTTGAGATTTAGACTTCTAGCATTGAGCAGCATGACCCTCAGATTGCATTTCTTTGTAGTTGTTAGGGTGGAAGTTTGGTCTTTGGAACACTGCCTAAAAAGGGCACTATAGGGGGGCAAGAGCCTTACCCAGTATCTGGAATCCCAGGGGTAACAGATGCAGGCCATCTCTGGCAAAGCATCGAGGTCTGTTGATCATGTCGTCCCAGGCAGACAGATACTGATTCCCCTTAGAAGACACCAGAAACTTAGCCAATTGTTGAAGTTAATCATTTTGTCCTTGTACTGCGATATCATTCTGGGTTAAGGTAGGATGCTTCTCAGGGCTAGGGTAATACCTGCCTGGATTACAAGATCAGAGAGCTCCTCCATGTCTCTTTTCATGTAGTCCAGGGAGGTAGGTCTCAGGTCATTCACACCAACATGGACAATGACTGAGTCATATTTGTACTTGTTGTGCTTGTTTGTACTTATTGCTGTTAGAAATTACATTCTGACATACTTTGTAAAAAGAAGTCTGAACAGGGTTTATAATCAGGCTGAGCTGTGTTTTGTCTCTGAAGTCAATGCACTTACACCTTGTGCCACAGAGACAGTTATACAGTACCTAGATGTTCTACACTTGGCACTGCCCATAGTGCCATCATCCATACATTGCTGCTAAGCCCACTTGCCCTACAGAAGGCTGCCTAAATGAAAATGTTCACTTGTTTCCTTAAGCATGTAAGCTTGATTATGTGTTGCTCAACAATGTACACATTCACATGGCAAAATTCAGAAAAAAATTCATATGAAGTTCTGATTAAATTAAGTCATACATCAGGAGTAATAACTGCAGGAATTCCTTCACATTATATGGACTTGAACCCCTGAGCAACTCTTTTAGGGAGCCAAAGTCACTGCATTTACAGCTTCTGCCACAGAAACAGCAGCACTGCATGTGTACATCACTCACTGTTTAGTAATACTGTGCAGTGGTGGCAAAATTACAGAAATGAAATTGTTCCCTCTTTTCCTTCAACTCTGAGCCCTGTTTGTGCTCTCCTAAGCAGTGCTGAAATTTCACAGGCAAAAAAAAAGATATATAACAATTTATATTCCACACAACAAAAGACAAACTGCATTTGTACATCTTATTCAAATCCTGCATCCTCTTTCATGTTCCTTTAAAATAATTTCCTTTCCCCCATGTGCTACAATGATACTTAGATGCAATGTAGAATTTCTTCTCTTACTGCTGTTCAGGATGCTGTAGCAAAGCACACCCGTGCTACTGTGAAATGCACTACTGATAGCAGGACAGATTCAATTTCTCAGTTTGTACCTTGAGCAGTGAACTGTCATTCACTGATATGAAATGCTGCAACTCAAGAGTGCGCTGTGCCAAGGCATGTGTAAAAGAGGAGCACAGTAAAATAAAAAACACAATAAACAATTTTCAGTAGTAACACATATAGGGTAATAAAAATCAAAAGGTAGGATTGTGAAGTTTTCTAGTTCCTTGCATTGTATAACTTGATCATATGGTCAGACAGCAGACTATCTGGAATTGAACATTCAACTCAATGCAATAACAGCACAAATGCTCAGTTGTGTTTCTTATCCATATTTCCCATCAACACAGGAGTGTAAAAATTCTCCTTTCTCATTTGCTTAAACATGTCAAGATCAATGTGATATTGACCAACACTTTACTCTAATACTAGTCTAAACCATAATAATGTCAGCATGCCAACACTGCCAGCTATTTTTTTTCTTTATTTTCTGAGCATCTTCCCCTCCCTTCAGCTTAATTGCAGACATGCAAAGTCATAACCATTTATTTGCATCTTTGTTTTAGTTTCTAAAATTGCTGATCAGCATTTTAGTCAGATTTTATGCAGTGGGTAGCCAGTGTACTCTTAGTACAAGTATATCAGTGTAATTAAGGTTGCTCTCATCAGTATCATGGTGATTACACTTTTTTTAAGTCTACTCTGCATGATACACACATGTCAGAGAGAAGACTCATTTCTGTATTGCTTGTTTTTATAGTCAGAGCAATCAGTAACACTTACAAGTCATTAGCAAATAGTACTTCTCATTGTATCTCTCTGCTGTCCAGTTCATGCAATTATGTAGCTACTTACACCATGTTTACTTCCCCTACACAAAGTATTAATTTTTTTTTTTGGTATTCAGGAATGTTCATGATTTGCACCTCATATACATCTTCACAGTGTTCAGAGGGCTGAATCTACACTATATAAAGGTAATGGTCATATGTTTATGATTGGAGCTTTTCTCCCCGGGCCTCCACTGAAAATGGGCCCTTGAGCCCAGTGGACTTCCCCGGTTATCAAACTGGAAATAAATAAATAAATAAATGGTGTAACTATGGAAACAAAAGAAGGGTAGAATGATTGGATACAGACAGACTATAATTGCTGGTTACTTGGAGGAGATTCTTCTAAAAGTTTCACCGTGTTCAGAGGGCTGAATCAACTTTATCTAAAGGTAATGATGTAAGTACGGAAACAGAAGGAGGGTAGAATGATTGGATACAGACAGACTATAATTGCTAGTTACTTGGAGGAGATTTTTCTAAAAATTTCTGCACTATTTCATAAGTTATGTTTGTTCTCTTCACAGCCTACTTACATGTTCATATTTGGAATGTATTTTAAAATTCAGTTTTGATATTTGTCCAGTTAAAAAAAATCCACTGCTGGTTCATAGATTCATAGGTTCATAGGTTCATACTAGGCTATCTGCCCTAGGGCATTTATAAGCCTAGCCAGAGTATGTTTGGCTTTCGCCACCCATTTTAAATTAATTTTGCTATGCCCTTTTTCGAGGTTAGTATACTGTGCCTCTGTCTAACAGTGACACAGAAGTGATACCCGGGGTAAACCTATGATCTCCCATCCACTCGTCAAGATTCCTCTTGAAGAGAGTCAATGAGGGACTCTACCTAACCTGGACTGGGATTTTATTCCATAGTGAAGGGAGCCTCTGGGTTATGAATCTGTCCCTCCAGCATGTCCTATTTATTTCAGTGCTGAGGTTCAAGTCTCTCAAGCGTGTAGCTCGATGGGATTTGGATTTTTTGAGGTGCAGCATGTCCCTTAATTCTGGGTTGGACATGGCCTTATACGTCAGGCACAGGTCACCTCTGAGCAGGCGGTATGCCACTGAGTAGAGCTGGAGTTTCTTTAACCGGGCAGCATATGGCATCTGTTTGAGCCCTTTGATCCTCTTGGTGAGGTACTTTTGGGGTCTTTCCAGTTACTGCAGGTGTTTGGTAAGGTACATCCCAAAAGGGGCATTGTACTCGATTATGGGCCTGATGAGGGATGAGTAAAGAGGCACGATGACCTCCCCTAATCTAGATGTGCATCCCTTCATGATTAGGTGGGCTATATAAAATGTTTTTCTAACCACTTTGGCCACGTGGTTGTCAAATGAGAGATTGCTATCAACTTGGGTCCCCAGGTCCCTAATGACTTCTTCTGTACTTAATGGATTACCACCTATGTGGTAATTTGTGGGCACTTTGTTTTTGCCAAAGGGGATGACTATACACTTTTTGGTGTTTAGCTTGAGGCCATGGCTCTGGCACCAGTTGTCTGTTTCTATGAGGCCCTTTTGGAGGATGCTTGTGTCGGCTGGAGAGTCGATTATGGCACCCAGTTTGCAGTCATCTGCGAACTTGGTCAGCCACAGTCCTTCCGTGTTGGCCTGTACCTCCGAGAAATATATACCAAACAAGAGATGTCCTAGGACTGAGCCTTGTGGGATGCCACTTGTAACTGGTTTGGAGTCTGACATGGCTCCAGCAATTCTAACCATGTGGGTTCTGTCCTTGAGCCAGTTTGCAATCCATCTAGTGACATAGGGGTTTATATTTAAGCTGGTGAGCTTATCTATAATGCCTGAGTGGGGTATTGTATCGAAGGCTTATGCGAGGTCCAGATAGGCTGTGTGGACCACCTTCCCTTCGTCAATGGCCTTGGTGACTGTTTCAAAGAAGTCAACCAGGTTTAAGAGGCAGGATCTGCCCTTAACAAAGCCAAACTGGGTAGGATCCAGTGTCTGTAGGTCCCCAATATCTTTATTTATGAGGTCCATGATGATCCTTTCCATAGCTATGCAGACCAAGCTAGTCAGGCTTATGGGGCGATAGTTTCCAGGGTCCGTTGAGGCACCACCTTTGTGGAGAGGGACCACTGTTGCTGTACTCCACTCTTTGGGTACATATCCTGTAGTAAGGCTGAGATTGAACAGTAGTTTTATGTTTGGGTTTAGCTCTTCTTGGAGTTCGTGTAGGGCGCAGCCTGGGACACAGTCTGGTCCCATTGATGCTGTGTTTTTTGCTTTGGAGAGGGTGGCTCCCACCTGAGCATCTGAGATGTCGGGGGCAGCACTCTGCTGGGATAGATATTTGCCCTTTGGTGGGGAAGTTTGCGCTGAACCTGACAGCTAGGATGTTCGCAATGTCTGTCGGACCAGTGTACTTTGTCTTATTTTGGACTAATTCTGAGCATATCTGTGAATTCCCACCCAGGTTCCTAACATAACTAAAGAAAGCCTTGTGATTATCTTTAGTGTCCTGTGCAATTTTTCTCTCGAAGCTGGCCTTTGACGATTTTATGAGTGCCCTTAGTTTTTGCTAATACTGATCAGAGATGCCTTCCCTTTTTGGGATTTTGCTCTATCATGTAGTAGCTTCCTCCTTCTGTTGTATAGTTTGTTTATGGCTGGGGTCCACCAGACAGGTCGTCTGCCTTTGGAGGATTGGGTCTTGGTTTTATTTGGGATTGCATGATCCATGCATTCCTGAAGGTGTTCATAGAATGCATTTATAAAGGATTCTGCGGTCTGGGCCATATTTTCCACAGGCCCGGGGGCTTTGAAGGATTACACCTCGGTTTTGAGGAGTGTGAAATTTGCTTTAGAGAAGTTTTTCACTGTGGTTTTCTGTGCAGGGGGTGGGGTCGGGATGTGAATATCCAGTGAGATCAGTTTATGGTCTGATCTTACCAGTGAGGGATACACTTCTGGTCTGGAGCATAGAGTCCCCATGTTGGTGATGATCAGGTCCAGTATGTTTTCCCCTCTTGTGGGAGTGGCAACAAGTTGTTCCATAGCATTTGAGTTTATGAATTCCAGGAACCTTTGGGGAAGGGTGTTGGAGCTAGAGTAATGCTCCCTGTCTATGTTTGGGTAGTTGAAGTCGCCCAATATAATGGTGTTCGGAGAGACCTTCATATTTTCCAGTGTTCTTAGGAAGGCCGAGTGGGGTTCCTAGGTTTGGGAGGGTGGTCTGTAGCAGGCTATAAACTGGAAGGCAGTTTTACCCACTGTTAGTTGCACATGGATAGTCTCTGATGCTTCGTGCTTTGCCACCAACCTGGAGGTGTGGGTATCTTTGATGAATATCAATACTCCCCTTCCTTTTGTGGTTCGGTCCAAGTTTTGGGGCCGAAAAGCATGGTATGAGGTATAACCTGGTAGTGCTGCGGTGCTCTCGGGAGCCCTGAACCAGGTTTCTGTTACTGCACAGATATCGATGTTCTCCATGCTAAGGAGAGTTTCGAGTGCATGCATCTTGAGGTTTAGACTTCTAGCGTTGAGTAGCATTACTCTTAGTTTCTTATCCCTTGTGATACCTATGGAGGTGGGTTTGTCTTTTGAGCCTTGCCTAAAAAGGCACTATGGGGATAGCAAGAGCCTTTGCCAATATCCGAAAGCCCAGGGGTGACAGGTGCAAGCCGTCCCTAGCAAAGCATCGTGGCTTGTCATGCATATCATCCCAAGCTGACAGGCATTGGATCCCCTTTGAATGACACCAATACTTAAGCCAATTGTTGAAATTGATCATCTTGTCTTCATATTGTGGCATCATTTTTGGTGAGGGTAAGATGCTACTCAAGGTCAGGGTCAAACCAGCCTGGGCTACATGCTCAGAGAGCTCCTCTATGTCTCTTTTCATGTAGTCCAGGAGGTACGTCTCAGGTCATTCACACCAGCATGGACAATGACTGAGTCATATTTGTACTTGCCTTGGAGTGACCTGAGTGCTTGTGTTATGTGGCGGATCCTAGCGCCAGACAGACTGCTCACCGTGACCTTCTCCTTGTTCAGCCTGGTGAGCGGGACGTCAGTGTGCCTGACGATAGAGTCACCTATTACAAGTGTATCAGGTGTGTTGTTTAGCCTTAAGGGCTGTGACTGTTCGGCACACTGGCTTTGTGAGATATGTGTTGCACGTGTTTTGTTTTGGAGTAGCGGTTGCTTGGGTGTCTGCTTTGGAGGTGTCTGCTGCTTAGGCAGATCTTTATTTAGAGCCTCGAGTATGTTTTTGTGTGATTATGTGTTTGGTTTGCTGTCGTGGTAGGTCTATGTGAGACTGGAATTGTAGTGAGTGTGGTTTCCTTCTCCTCCTGACTGGTTATGCCAGTACTGAGTTGAGAGAGCTTAGCCTCCAGTTTGGCTATATGGTTGCATCTCTCACATGTGTTGGAATTTGTTGGGAGGAGGAGAGGGTTGTCTGTGTACATGAGGCAGTTGTAACATTGCCTCAAGATTCCCATATTCACCAGCTGGACCGGAGAGGAGATTGACAACTGACCTTTGGACATGCTAGAATAATATTGGGAATTCCTTTATAATTGAAAACAAGGGCCAATGGGGAGCGAGGGTGTAGTGCTTTTAATTTTTAGTGCTGACTTATAATTGCTTTAGTGAGCAAGTGCCAGGTAACAAGTGCAATGTGTTACAGGTAACTTAAATGCAAAAATGACAAACAGTAACTTTCTTTCAAGTGAAGCAAGGAAATAAGTACAGTAAGCAATGCAGATATCACTAGGGATCCACAGAAGTGCTGAGAAGCCGCGTTTTAGGTGGAATTAGCATTCCAGGGAAATAACAAGCATACAAACAAAGCTAGATTCAGCAGGCCTGGATCTAGTCTATGCTACAGCAAACAAGGTGTATCAATTTCAGTAAGATACAGTTCAAATATTCAGGCACTATAAACTTCTAACCAGAAATTCCCAGCTCAGAAGGGCAGAGTCCAGCCTCTCCTCCCACAAGAGTGCAGACCACGAACCTTCTTAATGTAAAATAACTGGCCTGAAGCCCAAGTGCTTAAACCAGAGCTAATACACTTTAAGAATAACAGACACTGAGCTCTCAATCAGCAGTTCCCAACTTAGAAGGATGAAAGCTACCTGGCCTGCCACCACAGTGCATGCCACAAACCTTCCTAATGTAGAACAACTGGTCTGAAGCCCAAGTGCTTAATCCAAAAGACTTAGAATGATAGCTACACTTTAATCAAGTTACTACCAAGCAGTAATAAATACAACTGAATACTTTAAATAATGCCTGGATTAGTGCTCAAGTTATACAAACAAAGCTAGATTCAGCAGGCCTGGATCTAGTCTATGCTATAGCAAACAAGGTGTACCAATTTCAGTAAGAAGAAATTCAGATATGCATGCAATATACAGCACATATGTGAGTTCTTGCTGTGATTTCCAAGTTAGTATGGTTACATCATAATTTTGTGTTATCATTTTCTATTGCATTACTGCCTCATCCATGTGGGTGACTCATTGGATAGGATGACTGACATGCTGGATCAGACATTGTCTGTGATGGAAAATCTGCTAGGGGAAGGCTGGCATCTACATGTCTGTAGAGCCAAAACATCTTCTTGTGTTAGACGACAGGGCTGTGCCAGATCTCACTCCCATAATGGCACTACTTTCACAACTCTGTCAGTGATTGATGTGTCCACATCGACACATAGTGCTAGCACAGAGGTTGATTGTGTTCATGCAGTCCCACATACATTTCACAAAAATTGCCACACATATGCAAGGTAGGAAAACCTTAATGTTAATTGGGATACTTATCCTGTTAGTGTCTCTGAGATATTTTCTACTTCAACCTTGGCCTATTGCCCCCACCACACCCAATGCAAATGATGATGACTGTGCCATGCCCTTTGTTCGTTTGGGTTTGAGTAAAGTTTGCATATTTGTCTAATGCACTGAGTGGATAGGTAACACATTGACAGTATGCAGGTAGTTTATCTTCTCATGCATGTGTGCATATAATACAGGTTCCAAACTTATCATCAAGGTTTAGGTAGCATTAGTTAACCAGGGGGATGTGTTAGTTTTGAAATGTACTGTGCGCGGGGGTGCCAATGAGTTAAAAATATTTAGGAAGGTTAAGTTGAATAAATGTACAGCTTTGTCTAGAGGGAGTTGGGTAAGAAAAGACCAGTTTATTTTGGCAAGGAGGGTATTAAAGGTTTCTGGGTGAAAGTCTGATAGTTTGCAACATTCAATGTATCTGTGCGATTTAGAGAAATGTGAAGGGAATCTTAGAACTTTTATTGAGGAATGATTGCTTAGGGAGTCGTTAAAATTTTGAGGTTGTGATATTTATTTAGTTCTGAGACTAATATCCAGTCAATAAGTGAGCCAGAGTTGTGAGATTTATTAGCATGGGTAAGTGTGTAGATAAGCTGAGCAAGTTAATACATAAGGTAGAGTTTGGTGAGCAGAAGGATAGCCAATTTATATTGACATCCCCTAGAAGGACGATTTCATTATGTATGTGTTGTCTAAGCCAGGAGAGAATATGTTTGAGAAGGGGAATGTTGTCACCAGGAGGTATATAAATGGCTGCTACAGTAATTGTAATATGATTATTATAAACTAAGATAGTTGCTAAAACAAGTTTTACATTAGCATACATTTATGAATGATATATCTGAAACTGAAATGTATGTAATTATTTGCTGACATCAATACTCAATTATTTGCTTGGAAACCACACATTTTGGGAAGAAAATATCAATAACATGAGGACATTCTATACATTTCTGGACAATTGAAAGGTATAGCTGTTATTCAGGTTTAGAGAGGGGCATGGGCAGTTCAGAGAGTTCTCTCTTTGTAGTGCACCACAGAGGGTCTTCCTATTTCATCAATGCATTCTGTAGTACCATTTGAACCAATATTGCTAGTAGACTCCTGCACTTTTTCAGTCTATACCTCATTCTATTACCTGACAAACTTATCAGTAGGAGTTAAATATTTGCAACTAGCTAAAGCATTGATTCTGTGCCACACAAGGAAATATTATTAATTGTGAAGGATATGGCTATTAATTTTTATAGTATAACATGAGTGGTAAACTGGCTCTACAACAGGAAATGTCAAGTCAGAATTATAAATATGTTTGCAAATGCAAAGGCTATAAACAGAGTAGATCCTGAGGGTACACCTTGGGGACCTTCCTTTTTAAATATACATATATATCTCTAGAGAGGAGAGATGTTATACATGAGTAAATGTGCCAATGACAGTAATATAGGATGCATTGTCACAGATGAAGTACAGGAGGAGAAAATGCAGAAATATTTAAATGCATGTAATGCATATTAATGTTTATTACAGCAAAAGTAAATGCAGAGTCCTACAGTTTGAGAAAGGAAATATGCATATGCGATCAATCATATATGCTGTCAGTGCAGTTAACACAAACTTAACTTCTGTGTGGCACACCTCATCACTAAGGGCTTTTCATCCAAAAAAAGGAGGTCATTGTCCCACTGTACTCATCCCTCGTTAGACCCATTATAGAATACAACATCCCATTTGGTATGTACCTCTCAAGACATCTGCAACAACTGGAAAGGCTGCAGAAATACCTCACTAAAAGAATCACAGGCCTAAAGCAGATGCCCTATGCTGGCTGCCTTAAAAAACTCCAGCTTTACTCTGTCGCATATTGTCTACTCCGAGGCAATCTCTGCTTAACATACAAGGCCATGTCAAACCTAAAGCTGTTGGACATGCTTCACTTAAAGAAATCCCAATCCCTCAGAGCCACACACTCCAGAGATCTAAACCTTGTCATCACAATAAACAAAACATGCTGGAGGGATAGGTTCCTGACCCAGAGACTCCCCAGACTCTGGAATAGACTGCCCATACATGTCAAGCAGATCACCTCTTTGGCCTTCTTCAAAAGGAACCTTGATGATTGAATGGGAGAAAGGAAATTCACCCCGGGGATCACGTCAGTCGCCCTGCTAGACAGGGGTCCAGGCAAGTAAATAGTGTGGGAAGAAATAGCCAGGGAAATGTTATGGCTAGGCTTGTATAGGCCCTAGGGCCGATAGCCTAGTACCAACCTATGAACCTATAAGGTCAAGGCGTAGCTAAGGATATAAGTATTGATAATATTAACAAAAAATGCTAGGCAATTTTATGGGATTTGCTGCACACAACTATATGCAGGCATCTAGAGGCATTTGGACTGTTGTTAAATACATTGATAATGACATTTACTTGAATATTTTGGAGCTCTATATAACTGAAATCAGCTCCAAACAATAACATTTGGAAAGACTACACAAAAACATTTTCCAGTCAAAACATAGATGTGAAAGATTTAAAAATACAGTGAAAGACTGAGGGTGCTAGAATAGCTCTCAGTAAGCCACAAGTTTAGGAGGAGTAATTTGATTTTAACACACAAATGTTTTACAAATTAGGCACTTTACTCATGCATGGGTTTGTCATTTCTATCACATTAACAATACATCAATAACTGCCTGTCTGTAGCAGCTAGTTTCTGTACAATTTCCTGTTCAGAGGCAGACCATTATGGAATCTGTTACTTATAACAGGATGTCAAAAATGTATATTCTTTTATGAATTGGGTAGATACATGGTTTGGTAACAGGCTATATGAACAAGGTGTTAATGGAGGTATACTGTGAGATAGTCTTAGCTGAGAATTCAGTATATACAACCAAACAATTGCAACATTGTAATTAAATCTCAGTGTGCAAGTCATAGTATTAAAGTTGAAAGCATTTAAACCATTCTCTTTAAAATATATATCACTCAGAGCAGAAATATTAGAAATTACTAAACAAGTTTCAAAGAGTATATAATTACAGTTTCCTTGATAGTAAAAACAAGTAGTAAAATGCTTGGTGCAAGTGTTGTCTTCTTCCCCAAAGCAACAGTAAAATCAAATAGTTTAGCTCTACATTCCATTTGTTTGAATGGACATATGTGTCTCATAATATGCTTCCATGCCACATGCATTGTATGAGTTGTTAAATGCAGTCAGTTCTTCTTGTGGCTTTTCCCAGTTAGGGGTCGCCACAGTGGAACTCCAGTCCGCTAATGATTATCAGTAGATTTTTATGGTGCCAAGATGCCAGCCCGACGCCCAACCTTCATCGAAGGCACACCCATTTACACATGTCTTTCAAACATCACTTGACAACATGGAGGACATGCAGACTCCACACAGAAGGTGCTCCAGCCGAGAATCGAATGGGAGAACCTCTTGCTGTGCTGTGAGGCAACAATGCTACCACTGCACCACCATGGCTACATTGTTACATGCAGTCAGTGAAATACGGTAATGAAATAACTGCATTAGCTCAAAGGTTGTCATATGTATTTTTCTCATTTAGTAGGACTAATCATAATTATGTATTTATTAAAATACCACATGTAAGATCCAATAAGTTAAATTTGTAGTAGTGTAGGCTTTTCCATCTATTCAAATGGACAGCAGGCCCTGAAACCCTCAAACTAAGAAATAAATGGTTACCAGCTGTCCTACTAGTAGGAAGAATTTGTCAATAAAACATATAAATATACCCCTGCCCAAATTACTGATGCCTACTGACCCTAACCATACCACTGCCTCAGCCTCCTAACCTTACACTGCAACTTACCTTAGAAAACACCCTTTCTGTAGAACTACTGCTGCATAAGACAGCTCATGATACATGCACATCTGCATTGGCATGCAGGCACTACTAAGTCCACACCCTTACTTAACCCATAGTTTAATGGTAGCTCACCTATACTGGCACAAACACTCCCACCCCTTGTTGCTGAATCTTTCAGAATAAGTGAAAATTTCAGCACTAGTCTTCCAAACCCACAACTACCTTACCAACGTGCATTCAATACTCTTTTCATCTGAAATCTTAAAATGTCAATGAATGGAGCACTGGATCACATTTCACAGTCATTCACTCTATCAACAGGCAGCTGATTCTGCAGTGTGAATGACAACCATTCTAATATTATTGGAATTTGTCATTACTAGTAAGTTAAATTGTCTGCAAAGAGGGGTTGTTAGTTTTGCTGATGTCAGTTATGTTTTTTCATTGTAAACTTATTGTCATTTACTAAATAAATAGGCAATGTGTATATAAAATACTTACCCAAATATTCTATGTCCCCTAATTTACTCATATTAGTGGGGGCTGCATGAGGCACAGCATCTGAACACATCTCAGTTTGATGGTGGTGACCATAGCTCTCAACCGATCAGAGACAAGTCTCAACAGAATCAGGGACAAATGCTCAAATAATCAGGGACAATCAGGGACATTTTTTAAATATTTGTACTATTAACTTGAAACATTTACAGAATAAGTGAATGTGGATTAATATAAATTTTCTGACGTAAAACATCTGTAACTCGAATTACTATCATTATTTATTAAGGGCAATTCACCACCTTTTCTTCAGCAGTCACCAGTTTTAAGAGGGATTAAGAAGGACAGACCTAAAATCGGAGTGTCTAAATCAGGGACGTCCCTGAATTCAGGTACAGTTGAGAGGTCTGGCCCACTGCTGACAGTAGCATTTTCAATGAAAACAAGTCAGTAAAAAGAACCATTTCTTAAAGTTGTCTTTTGTGATTTCCTTTGTCTGTTATCCACTTCACTTGTAAAGTGCTCTGATATAAACATTTTAAGATCACTTGCAAATCACTGAAGCTAATGGTTAACTATGCCTGTTTCTTTCCTTTTATCAGTCCATTTGTCACTTGCTGTTTTCACCCATTCTGCTTGAGCAAAGTGTGCTTGGTTGCTGTTACATTCTCAGAAGATTGTTTCATGAAACCTTTTGCATATAGCTAAAATGTCTCCACATAATTCTTCATAGGTTCATAGTTGTTTACTAGGCTAATGACCACAAGGACCTATTTGAGCCTAATGATGCAGCCCAAATCCCTTGATAAGTGTAAGCAGGGGACTTCCCTGAGAGATGAAACATTTACAGACTGTCTGTGTCTATTAGTTACACAGGTGCCAAACCAGGGATGAATTTCCTGTTCCCCATCCAATTGTCCAAGTTACACTTGAATTGGGTTAGGGAGGACTTCTGCTTCACATGGTTGGAGAGTCTGCTCCAGAGAAGGGGTAGCATCTGGGATACATACCTGTCTTTTTAGTGGGTCCTATTTATATCACTGGCAAGGTTTAATTCTTTAGAATGAGTAATTCTGGTGCTGTTTGTTTTGTGGATATACAGGGGGTCCATCAGCATGGGGTCTGACAATGCCTTGTATACCAGGTGCAAATCTCCCCTCAACAACCTGTAGGAAATAAAATACAGGGAAAGGGCCTTGAGGTGGTTTGCACAGAACTTGTTACTTACACCCTGTATTATTTTAATGACAAACCTCTGTGGATGTTCCAGTTGTTGAATAAGCTGATGAAATGCATACCAAAGGGGCATTATACTCAATTACAGGCCTGATGAATGCCAAGTGCAGTAGAGCAAGGACTTCCTTGTACCTAGATGCCATACCTTTGTTTATAAGTTGGGCAACATAAAATGATTTCTTCACTACTGTAGACACATGACAGTCAACGTCTAGATTACTCTATTACAGGGTCTTTGGGTGTGTTGTCAATATGATAGTTACCAGGGGTAGATAACTTCCTGAAGGATACTATTATGCATTTATTGGCATTTAGCTTTACTCCATGACACTGATACCAGTTATTTATCTGTAGCAGCCCTTCCTGAAGAACATTTTGTGTCAGTGTGGGATTCTATGACTGCTCCTAATTTGGAGTCATCTGCAAATTTAGTTATCCAGAGGCCACTGCTATTGGCCTTGACTTCAGAGAAGTATATGCTAAAAAGAAGAGGTCCCAGGATTCATCCCTGAGGGATTCCACTTGTGACTGTCCTCTTCGTGGAGGTGGACTCCCAATTCTAACTCCCTGGATCCTGTTATTGAGCCAGCTGCCTATCCACCGGGTGACATAAGGGTTTATACCTAACTTTATGAGGATAGCAACAATGCATGAGTGGAGTATTGTGTCAAATGCCTTGGTCAGGTCAAGGTAAGCAGTGTGAATCATTTTGCCTTCATTTATTCCTTTGGTGACCTTCTCAAAGAAGTCCACCAGGTTGAGTATGAATGATCTGCCCTTGATGAAACCATATTTGGTTGGGTCCAGTGTCTGGAGGTTTCTTATATCATTACTAATCATTTCCATGATAATTATTTCCATGGCTTTGCATATGAGACAAGTGAGACTTATGGGTCCGTAGTTTCTAGGGTCTGTAGATGGCCCATCTTTGTGCAGAGGGATGAATGTTGTTCTCCATTAATGAGGCATGAAGTCTGTTTGGAGGATGCAGTTAAACAGCAATTCAAGAGGACCTGATAATTTATGTTTCATGCTATTTATAAGGTATTCTGGTATATTCCCTGGGCCCATTGATGCAGTGTTCTTGGCCTTAGAGACAACATTAAGGGCTTGTTCCCCAGTGATAGCAGAGGAGTTATATTTGATGGTATTTCCTGAGAGAAAGTTGAGGGGGAGAGAGGGGTAAAGTTGAAAATGAGTTAGTAGGCTTGCTATAACTTCTGGCTCAGTATAGATGGCCCCATTAATAATGAGCTCTGCACACAATTGTATATTGCCTTTGAGGATGTGGACATAGCTAAAGAATATGTTGTGGTTGTCCTTGTCCTGGGAGGCCAAATTTAACTCAGATTTGGCTTTGATAGACTTCATTCGTCTTTTGAGTTGTTTGTTTAGTTTGATAAGAGTGCTTTTATCTTCTGGGAACTTCTTTCTGTTGAGTACAGTTACCTTTATGCAGCTATTAGCATACTTATAAAGGGTTTCTGTAAATAGCTCTGCATAGGCAACAGTGCTTTCAGGGTTTTATGGGGGCTTGAAATTTTGCCAAGTTATCACTTAATAGTAGTAAGTTAGCCTTAGACTAGTTCCTGAATATTCCAGGGTTTGCTGGGGTTCCAGGTTTTAATTTTTCTTCAAAGGAGACCATTTTGCACTCTGAACTGACCAGAGAAGACATTACACTAGGGGGCCTGCAGCACTCTCCCATATTAGTGATGACCAGATCCTGCATGCTTGCATGCCTGTTTGGTATATTGACAATCTGGTCAAGAGATTTTTTGTTTACAAAATCCAGGAATTTTTGTGCTTGTACATTTGGTGTCATATGTGATTTGGGTTAATAGTGAGGTAATTAAAATTGCCCATGAATGTGATATTGGGTTTCCAATAAGTTTAAATACATGATATGGGATTCTTGAGTCACAGAGTGGGACTTATAGCTTGCAAGGAAATGGTATGGGATTTTGCCTATGATGATTTGAATGTAGGAAAGGTCAAGTGCATTGTCCTCTTTGACCAACCTTGAGCTATATTTATTTTTGATGTAAATCAAGATGCCTCCACCTTTAGTCCCTGTCTGTGTAGCAGCTGATCTAAATGTGTGGAAGGCATTATAGCCTTGCAGTGCTGGTGTCGTCTCCATGGCTTTAAACCATGCCTCAGACATCCGCATTCTCTAGGATGAGAACTTGTAACATTGATCAGTAGCACATTTAGATTTTTTTGGTTTTGATTTGCTATGTTGGAAATAATTTCAATTTGACATTGCCTAAAAAGGCACTATGGAGGTGGACAATATTAGTTAATATTCCAAAGCCTAGAGGGGACAGGTGCAGACCATCCATGGAAGAGTAGCATGGTCTGTTGAAAATCTCCTTCCATGCTGACAAGTATTGTACCCTCACAGAATGACCAAAGAATCTAAGCAAATTATTAAAGTCAGTCATTTTCTGTTTATACTGTGGCATCATCCTTGGAGATGGTAAAATCCTACAAAATGCTAAACCCATACCAACTGGGAACACATATTCTGAGAGCTCCATGATGTCTGTCTTCATATAGTGTAGGGAGGTATGTCTCAGGTCATTTACACCCACACAGACTATGACTGAGTCATACTGGTACTTCTGGTCCAATGACCTGAGTACGTGCTTAATGCGGTGGACTGGTCCAATGACCTGAGTGCGTGCTTAATGCGGTGGATCCTGGCCCCTGATAAGCAACTGACCGTGACTTTCTCCTTACTCAGCTTGGTGAGTGGGACATTGATGTGTCTCACATTGGAGTCTCCACTGACTAGAATGTTGGATTGTGTGGTGGCTTGCCTTATGGGCTTAGAGGTACAGGCTCCATGAGATGTGGCTATATGTGTTGATGTGGGTATTGTTTTGAAAGAGTGCATTCAAGGCTGCTGATTGTATTTGTTATGTGTACTTCCTCTAGGAGGTCTTTGGGGTTTAGGAAGGTTACGGGGTCTATATGTCTGCTTTGAATTGTGTGTGATAGGTGTAGTACTGAAAAACTGATTGACATTTGGAGTGCTTTCACATGAGAGCTTTGCCTCCACTGACACTGTGTAAATATCATATCAATTTGCTTCAGAATGAACTGGTTGTCAGTAAACTTGAGGCAATTTCTGAATTGTCTTAGGATGCTCATATACACAAAGCTGACAACTGAGATAGTGGGGAAAATAGCCATGGACACCGGCCCTTTTTCATTGATTAGACGGTTGGAGTGAGAATACAGAGTAATGTCAGGGTATCTGGTGTGCAACTCTGAGGGCAGTGGTTGCCACTGTAAACTGGTTGTCCTGTGTGCAACTAGGTATTGGTGAAATTTCAAAGGTGCTTTTATAGGATAATTGTCAACTCCATATATCTGAATCTACACAGGACACTAACAAACACTTGAGTGGATTTGATTTATGGCTGAAGTATTTATGGAGATATTCTTCATAAATACTTTGAGATGTCTTTTCCTTTATGCATAAACTGTATATGCATGGTAAGAGATCTCTGGTTGCCTTCACTTGGCCTGATTCACATTTATAGATTCTGCAACAAATGATACATACACACACACACACACACGCACACACGCACACACACACACACACACACACACACACACACACACACACACACACACACACACACACACACACACACACACACACACACACACACACACACACACACACACACACACACACACACACACACAGTTCCAGCCACTTTTTGTTATGTCTCTGTTTTACACATATTTTCAAGTGACAGATGTTGTGAGCTCTTGCTCTGTTGCCACTTAAGCTGAGTTACTGTTATCTGAACCATTACATTTTACAAATTTTAGATATTCACTCTGTACCTGCATATGTCTTTTTTCTTACTATTGCCTGCTTGGAATCTTGGTTCATTCATATTGTTCATGACATATCTCAGCTTCATCTAATATTTTTCAAATTCCTGACTTTTTTAAACATTATTCACTGTCTATGTCTTTCTTTTTTCTATGCCATGTACTGGGCAGTAAAAGGTTAACTACTCCTTCAGAAATCTGTCATGTTTCCTTCAACTGAATCACATGATCAGGCTTGGCAAAAATGAACTCTTCCAGAATAACACATTTAAACCATCCCAGATCAAAGTTTTTCACAAAGAAGGAAAAATGTTGCTTATGTGCTTGTGGTCAGTGTATTAAAAATTTACTTCTTACAATTAGGACTCAAACAAATACCATAGCAGAAGTATGTGTGTGTATGTATATATATATATATATATATATATATATATATATATATATATATATATATATATATATATATAGAGAGAGAGAGAGAGAATTTAAACCATAATCAAAAGTAATATCCATGAAAAGTGCTCGGGATTATGCGTGCCAAGGAGTAGTGCAGTTTAAAATAATGAATTATATTAACAGGCCGTGACAGGCTGTGACATGGCAAACAGGCATCTCCTCCTTTTTAACTGTAGCAATGAGCTTCTCCCAACTGTCTATACTGGGCCCAGTCTTTTTCATTGAATTTACAAACAACTTTAAACTGCAAGTAAAATGCTACTACAACTAGTATTTTGATGACTCAGTCCTAAGCTGCTCTTCCAAAAATTGTGGAAAACTCAACAGTTAACCCATGAATCTCTGCTATCTTTTGAAATTTGAAGACTCATGTAGATCGCAACCTATCTTTTGACCGTATCTAAGGTAGTAAGAAATTCATTCAATGCCACTCAAATTGTAAATAAGTACATGGCATCTATGTCCACTGTACTCAGCCCTCATCAGACCCATCATTGAATATTATGCCCCCTTGGGTATGTGCCTGACCAGGCGCATGCAAACAAGTGGAACATCCAGAGGTTGCTTGCAAAAACAATACAGGGTGTAAGTACAATGTCCTAGGCATATCACCTCAAAGCACTTTGCCCATATTCTGCTTCCTCCTAAATGCTGAGAGGCAATTTATGCCTGGCATACAAGGCATGCTTGGATTCCACTCTGATATTCTTGCATATCCACAAAATGAAAAGAACCAGAACTACTAAGATCTAAGGATTTAAATTTTGCTTGTGACTTAAATAGGACTCATTGGAGGGAGAAGTATGTATCATAAAGAATCCCCATTCACTGAATAGACTTTTTATCCATGTGAAGGAGAACCCTCTCCTAAACCTATTCATGAGCAACCTATAATAGTGGATGGGAGATCAGAAATTCAACTCCTGGTCTACACCTATATCTCTGATGGACAAAGGTAGCCATTAAATCATGCCCTAACTAATATACACCCTTTAAAATAACTTCTAAGGTACAATAACTTGGTGGTCATTAGCCTAGTATATACCTATGAAACAGTGAACCCATAAGTTGGCACTATAACTCACAGTTGCTCCTAACCCCCCTCCCAAATTTAAACTGGCCCTATTTACCCCAAAACAATTCTCTCATCAGAAGAATATTTTCAACACAACCTCTTCCAGCTCTACCAAAACTGAACTTACAACCCACACACAATTACAAGGATTATAATTAACAGACACTTCAAATTTGTCTTTCATCTAAAACAAACATAAAAAAATCAATATGGAATAAAGCCATGCCTTAGAAATGGCATTAGGAAAATAATTACCGCAACTTAAACCTTCTCCCCAACCTTCTATACAGTGCTCCAATTTTTATAAATTTTCAAGGCACCTAATACTACTTACTTGAACAAAGCTACAATAAAATAGCAACATTTGCTGCTAATATGTCATGAGGAGCACACTACAGCTCAGTTTTTAAACAACTTCAGTATACAGAAGTACAACATATCCTAACTTTCTCATACCACACAACCTAATCTATAAATCAAATGAATACCCCACCATGAGCAACATAGTTTAGCCTTACTCTGCAACCAGAACCTCCTGTTCCACAGACAAACATCTATTACTAGTTAGAAAATCTAACAACTCTGCAGCTGATGTCCTCTGCTTCTACGTATCCAAAATTTGGAACTCCATTGCTAATCACCATGATCTGGAGGTGGTAGGTGAACTTAGATCACCCAGTCACTAGGAAGTAAGGAATCACACCTCCATGCAGCTGTAGCATACCTTTCATTTGTCCCTGATTGTGACTCACACTTTTGCTCTGTCCCACCTAATCTCTCCTACAACTGGTGATTTTTGGAAAAAAGCTGGTGGACTTCATAAATAATAACAGTAATAAGAGGTATAAATACCTTTTACTTCAGAAAATCTATATTCATTTACATTCTGTTCTTCTCTCTACTTTTCAAGTTAATAGTAGTAATATATTTAAAAATAAATGCCCGTACTTGTCTCTGATTCTGTATTTGTCCCCGTTTCTGGTGGTAGAGGTTTTGAGCTTTTGGCTGTAGTGTGCATGTGCTACTAACTGAATTTCAGTAATGTCTAAATGTTATATAAAGACTGTTTTTTATTTTTTCTTCGTCTTCATGTTTTTCTCTTTGTTTCTTGATTCCATGCTGTCAATCTATCCTCTCCTCCTTCAGTGAGCTAATGCCTCCTCCTACTCATGCAGTTCAGTTTGACTCTTAGTAATTAATTGAGTGAAACACAGTTGCTAAAGACATTCTGCCATTCAGAGAATGGCCAGTTGTCATTCACTGAATAGTTGAACACCTATGATCCACATAAAATATTAAACCATATTTTCCTTCATTTACTTATGCATGATAAAGAGTTTCTGAATAGTAGTAACATATATGAACTGAGTTTATACTTAAGAAAGATTTGCATTGTGATGACATACAATCTGAATTAGATTATTTTCTTTGATTTTTGTCCACTGTGTGTTGAGATATATTGTAGCTCAACTATGACCCTGAAACAGGTAAAATAAGTAATTGTAAAATAATGCTAAAATAGCATTAGTCTAAAGAAGTCTTTCAGTATAATTTTATGAGGGACAAATGTATTTGTAAACTCATTAAAGGATTATTGCATCATTATCAATTTATTCAACACTGTTGCCCCTTTGAATTTTTTTTTTATCTTTGAGCTGAATCATAAAGTGTTTTTGGTTATGTTTA
Source organism: Protopterus annectens (assembly GCF_019279795.1). Lineage (NCBI taxonomy): Eukaryota > Metazoa > Chordata > Ceratodontiformes > Protopteridae > Protopterus > Protopterus annectens. The sequence goes on from NC_056726.1 coordinate 1,194,710,747, forward strand.
TTTAAAAAGGAATGAATGAATGTAACGCATACTTCTCATCTTTTCGCAAGAATTGTGATCAAAGTGAGAAATTCAAGGGAAAAAAGTTCTAAAAGTCAGGGACAAATTTAAATATTACTTGACTTCACTTGAAAAGAGTAAATAAAAATGCAGGTTTCGCATCAACATGCATTTTTTGAACAATACAACATATAAAATGTTAATGTCTCGCATTATTTACTGAATATAATCCTCAGTAATTTAACAAAAAATCAAACGTTTTACAAGGCTTCACACCAAAATGTGTCTTTTAGTGAGCTCAGCTTCAGCTGTCTAATAGCTTGGACATGTGGAAGGTGCCCTGGAGCTTTGGAAGCGTAATTGGTGAGTCAGAAAACAAAATGTATTGTATACATAAACAGTTTGATAAAAATGTGCTGTTGTGTAGGAAGTTAAAGCTGCATAATATGTTTGAATTACTGCAAAGCCTATTTCATAAATAAATATATGAGTTTATCAGAAATGTCTTACGTTTTCTATTATGGTAAATAAAACAACTAGATTCTTTCTAATATGATCTGCAATAAATAAATGAGATCTATTTATTCTGTCGGTTGAGTATATTAATTAATTAATTATTTATGTACACATATTTTTCCTAGTTCTTTATATCTAGTGATAGTTTTGTAATTGAAATAGCAAAAACATTTATTAAATAAAGTTTTTAAAAAAAGTTTTTTTTAAATCAACCCAGTAATTTTATAAGAACATTTAATAACAAAAGGCATTTCAGTAAAATTTACGCTGCCATGAAATACTATCGACATTTATGGATTTTTTAAGATATACGTATATATATATTGTTGTGGACCTGACAGTTTAAAAGATGCACAAAGATGAAATGTTTTTTTTATTTGTAGAACAAATGTTACTTTGTAAAGAAAGGATAATATAAACTTGAATATGAGGGTTTGTTACTTTAACAACTCGTCACATTGTATTCACTTGATTGGTCAGTGCATGATGTGCCAACTATTTAAATCTAATGTACCTAGAATGAACTGTTTGTCTGAAGAAGTCCGGATACTAATCCAGATGAAAAGCGCTTTACAACAAGTTTATATTTTATTGTTTTTACCAGTCGCTAGTTCGGAAATAAACGCTGTGGATTATTTATTCTCTTTTGGTGTGGATCAGTGCTTTTGTATCTAGTAGCTGAAGTTTCGTTCATTGGTGTTTAGTTGTTTGTTTCAGCACCGACGACCAGCACAGGGAATGGATACTTCCACAGAAGAAGACGGCTCAATGAAGGGTAACCTTACACAGTTACTGGAGCTTATGAATGAACGTTTGGACAGGTTAACGGCTAAAGTAGATTTTGTAACAAATAGTATTGGCGACAATGCAAGCACTGACCAGATAAGGGAGAGTTCACAACAAAATCAAAACCACGTAATTCCACAGGCACAACGGAACCAACGAGGGGAAGTTAATAACACAGGAGAGTCAATTAGGCTTCCTGACTTACAAGACAACAACGCGGGTGTAACGAACGACCCAACAGGTAGCTCTAGTGAACATGACATTAAATCCTGGTTGAATAATGAGTTAACCTTGGACAGTATGCAGGCAAGTACAAGCGACTTACTTAACAATGATACTAACTGTTCACTGGTGGAAAAATTAAAACTTTTCGACAGTAAATTGTTCAAAATCAAGAAGTTGCAATTAGAAATAAACTACCTTAACAAATGCATTAAAGAAAAAATAGTTCCAAAAGGTTTAAGATACGGTTCGTATCCAACTGGGTTAATTGATAGTTCTGATTTTCACAAGGAACTTATTACATTATTCAACAACCAGGGTTTGGAACTTTTGCAATGCATGATTAAACACTACCAGATAACAATGAATGGGTTGACTGTTGAAACTACTAATTTGGAGAGGGAAATTGAAGCAGATGTAGAGTTCAACAGATACCGATATGAATTCAATAGAACATTTACAAGCATAGCACAACAGATGCAGAAATTAAAGTCAACTAAAATTAAGAAACTAGAAAGGGACTTAAAAGCATACAAGGAAGGTTATGCATATTCTAAACCACCAGGTTCACAGAACTATGGGAATAGAAATAGAATGAATAACAACCGTGAGACTGGACAAGAACAAAGGATGGTTCCTAATAGAAGGAATATTACTGTGAGAAATGAAGATATACATCACAGTGCAGATTTCATTAACGAAAACACAGAAGGGGTGTTTAATGATGAAGGAAGGTCAGAACATGAAAACCAATGTTTTTTTCAACAACACCCCCCAGATGACAACCAATGGCATGTACAATTGAACCAAAAAAACTACAGAGGGGGGAGGGGGAACAACTGGAAACCGAACTCACAACAGGGCCCCAAGAAGAAATACAACACACGGAGCAACAGCAAATATTAGGATTGACTTTATTTTCAGTCATTACTAACAGAGAAGGGGACTTTAAAATCTTTAATTATACTGAATGTTGCATTGATGATGTTTTAGTTGAACTTCTTGCAAAGGGTCTAACATTTGTTCCATCAAAGAGATGTGATATTGCTGAATTATTAATCGATTTCAAGCAATTCATTCGTAAGTTAAATTTAGATGTTTTATTAGGAAACACTTCATATAGCAACAATGAATTAAGTGTGACTAGTACTTTTAACCCTCCATGTAATGCAACTATTGCTATGTTTGAACAGTTGTGTGAACAAGAATTTAGACAAGTATTAAAAGGTTTTAGAAAAGATAGGCAGATATATTACGCTAGAGGAAAGACAATTATTAACAATGTTTAGGGCCCTCCCACTTAGACTCATGAAACCTGACAAAGGTGGGGGTTTGGCTGTTATGTATAATGAAGATTATAACAGAATAATGGCATTAGTTTTAGAAAAAGACACTTATGAAGAAGTAAGTCGGCACCAATTAAACCAAGCATACAACAGAATAAAAATGTTTATTAGTGATTTATACACTGATAGTTTAATTGATACTAACCTAAAACACTATTTGACTATGTTGTCCCCTAAGATTCCACAACTGTTTGGTATACCAAAAATCCACAAAGATGTAACTAATCCACCTTTTAGACCATTGGTCGACGCAAGACAGTCTATCACATACCCATGTGCAAAACTTGCAGACTCAATTTTGAAAAAATATGTGGTAAAAGAAAGCCAAATCTTAAAAGGCTCATGGTCCTTTTTGGAAGTAATGGATAAAATAATATTTAACAACCATTTGAACTTCCTTACAGTGGATGTTTGCGATCTTTACTCTTGTATACCACAAAATACAGGAATACAATGGGTAGTGGATTTTATTATGGACAAAGGTGCAACAATAAACGAATGTCTTTTAGTAGAACAACTTTTAGATATAATTTTGAAGAACAATTTTGTGTCTTTTGATAACAAACTATTCTTACAGAAGATAGGAATAGCAATGGGTTCACCAGTAGGCGCAATTTTTGCAAACCTGGTTATGGCGTATTGGGAAACTAACTTCATCTTTAATAGTCAATGGAAATAAAGAATTTTTACTTATAAGAGATTTCTAGATGACATTTTCATAATTTTTAATGGAGATAATATTTTGGCAGAGGAATTTGTTACCTTTTTAAATTCAACAACTACATTTTTAAAATTTACAAAAAATTATCAGGAATTAAAGATTAATTTTTTAGATGTGGAACTGAGTAAAAATTTAAATGAAAGTAGATATACAGCAAAAATTTATAGAAAAAATACATACTCAAACACATTTTTACACTTTTCAAGTTCACACCCTCACCATCAAAAGAAGTCTGTGGTGAAGGGCCAGCTCGTACGAGCGGCAAGAATGATTACATTAGATGAAGAATTCGAATGTGAATGTAATTTTTTACATAGCATGTTTACCCACAGAGGATATCCAAGTCACTTCCTTAAAGACATTTTTCAGGAAGTTACAACAAAGAGGAAGAATGGGATATATATACCTATTTTAAACACTGTAATAACTAACCAAAAAGAAAGTGTAAATATTGAATTTACTAGTAATGAAGATCGAGGAGAGTCAACTTTGACAGTGGAAAGGGATACCACTGTGGTTATTTCGAATACAAGAAAAAACTATTCATTGGCTTTTACGTTTACATACTGTCCAGAAGCTGCAGACATACAAAGAATAGTGAGAAAATACTGGTTTTGTTTGTCAATGGACAAAGATATTTCTAACAAACTAGACCATGGTCCAACAATCACCTTTAGAAGGGGACCTAACATGAAAAATCTGTTGGAAATTAAATGTAAAACTAAGAAAATCAATGGAGGTACACATAAATGCGGTTTATGTAAATACTGTTCATTTATTGACACCTCAAATGCGTTTACAATAAGAAAAGAAACATTTACTATTAAGGATATCTATAATTGTAATACAAGTTCTATAGTTTATTTAGCCCAATGTCTACAATGCCCGTCATTCTATATTGGAAAAACGGACCGTCGTTTGAGATATAGAATATACGAACATCTTTACGCAATTAAAAAGAAAAAATGTGACAATGCATTAGCAAGGCACTGTGAGCCAAATGTTGGGCATAAGTTTAATTTCATGATTATTTGTCAAATTAATAACCAAAATATAGGAGGAAAATATTATAATGACAATTACATAAAACTAGAACTTGAGAAAAATGAATTGATTTGGCAATTGCGCCTGAGAGCATGTATAAAACCAGGTTTAAATGAAACATGCTCAATAGCATGTGTATTAAAATTAAGAAGTCTGTTGAGATAGGCATGTTAGCTGGATTATTTGGGTTTAACATATTTTAAACCCATGGAGGGGTATTCAATAGTGACCAGTTATAGAAAACACATATATAATATATAATATACATATTTTTGAATATTACCAAGATGTTATTAATACAGTAATTAGTTTAAGAACATGAATTTAGTACATCTATGGCGTATATGTTGTATTTACAGGGGTTTTAAGTAGTAATGATTAGAGTATTGTAACGCATTTGACTGTCGTGCAAAATATTTAATACGGCATCAATAGATAGGATTAATATCTGTAGTTTGAATAGTTCAAGTTTTACACACGTTAGTTTTGGTTTAGTTACTATTTTTTATTTGGTGTTTTTGAATGATATAACCATCGCATATGCTTTTTAATGTATCAACAAGGTATTAGACATAAAACATTATGATCAAGAAACATTTTTATGGATTTTGAATTTGATATAAAATAATTATTAATTTAGTTTTTATAAATGAGATCTATTTATTCTGTCGGTTGAGTATATTAATTAATTAATTATTTATTTACACATATTTTTCCTAGTTCTTTACATCTAGTGATAGTTTTGTAATTGAAATAGCAAAAACGTTTATTAAAGTTTTTTAAAAAAAGTTTTTTTAAATCAACCCATTAATTTTATAAGAACATTTAATAACAAAAGGCATTTCAGTAAAATTTACGCTGCCATGAAATACTATCGACATTTATGGATTTTTTAAGATATACGTACATATATATTGTTGTGGACCTGACTGTTTAAAAGATGCACAAAGATGAAATGTTTTTTTTTTATTTGTAGAACAAATGTTACTTTGTAAAGAAAGGATAATATAAACTTGAATATGAGGGTTTGTTACTTTAACAACTCGTCACATTGTATTCACTTGATTGGTCAGTGCATGATGTGCCAACTATTTAAATCTAATGTACCTAGAATGAACTGTTTGTCTGAAGAAGTCCGGATACTAATCCAGACGAAAAGCGCTTTACAACAAGTTTATATTTTATTGTTTTTACCAGTCGCTAGTTCGGAAATTAATGCTGTGGATTATTTATTCTCTTTTGGTGTGGATCAGTGCTTTTGTATCTATGATCTGCAATAAAGTTTAACTTTCATTTAAACTAAAGAGGTAAAGTAGCTAGCTGTTTTAATAATATTTTCTACAAGTCCATGTAAAGTTTGGGATTACATTATAAGCACAGGTGTAGCTGGGCATATTGTGTACTCAAATTAATACATTGTTTCTGAGAATCTCTTTTAAACGTCAACACTCAAAAAAGCACAGACTGTTTAGAACTGTGTAAAAAAGTATTTACGGTATAGAGGTAATCAAAGAATGCTTGTGTGAAAGGGATACACATCTAAAAATAGCTTTTTATGAGTATAAAGGGTAACAGTTGAAAATAATGTGTCTCCTTCCTATATGTCTGGAGGTAGCATTTTAAGGGCTGAATACATTTTGAAAATGACTGGTGGGTGGTGGGGCAATAACATTAGGCTTGAGTATAAAATGTATATTTATGTGTACACCCCTGATTATAAGTGTATATTGACTTGAGCTATTTTCCTAGAAAAGCGATCATATGGGACTATAATGTCCCACTGTAGTGGTAAATGCAAGAAAAATTGATCTTGTGTTATTAAATTAATAAAAAGTGATACTACGGCTACTGAAAAATAATGGCAAAAGTGATGCTAAGTTACAGATATAAGTATATTGTGAGTCCAACCCAACATGGAAACTATGCAACAATGCTAATTGTGCATGGATGACACCTTACAGCAACAGGTACTGAAAAGAAAATTGATATCACTTAGGGGGTGAAGTTGGAAGAAAGCAGTATGTAGCCAAAAACTTGCAAAACTTTGCTAAATGTGTTTAATTAAACAATGGTATATTTTAATAAAAAAAAATGGAGTATGGTTGTTTGAAACCGAGTATAAAAAAACAGGTACAGCAATAACAACCTGGTGATGTTGATAATAGCTCATACTGCGAAAATGTATATAGTCCATAACTGATGAAAAGTATCTTATTACACAAATAAGTAAAATATGTCAGTTGTAAAAATTTGCTGTTCAGAATTGTTTATGACCTATGTTAAAATACGGCAAAAGTGAATGTAAATGTTTCACCTCAGTGAAATATGTTGAAAGATGAACACAGTAAAGAAATGCTGAAGTGCCTTCAGAATACACACAGTAATCATTTTTGGCAATAATTGTAGTGCCCTAATATTACAACCTGGTAATCGTTTATGGCAACTTTACTACTACAAGTTCTTATATACTATAGCTCCAGACACACTTGCTCACTGCCACTGGCAAGAGTCCTAACTTCCACAAGAACTTATCTAGCCTTCCCACCTCCCAAACCTACTGAACTGCATAGCCCTACCCGAGCCATAATGCTAACCCTAGAACTCTTAGCTAGTGTTGCCACCTATCCAATTTTTTTCCGGAATATCCATAAATCAAACTGATTATCTGGTTGTCTGGAAAAGACTGTACAAATTCCGGTATTCGTTTAAAAAAAAAAAAAAAAAAAAGAAAAAGAAACAGCCTAGAGGACTTTGTTGAATTGGAGGATTTACTATGCTTTTTTTTTTTTTTTTTTTTTTTTACAGAAAAGCATAGTAAATGAGCAGAAGGAGGCATCACAAATTGAACAAGATGGCATTTCTCCTCATCCAATGTGGCAATGACATAATGAAATAGATGTAAAGTGGTTGGGGGGAGGGTAGGGTATTAGTGGGGTTATGGGATGTACAAGGGGTGTGGCTTTAGTCTTGTTTTAGCCACAATGAAAGGTGGCAGTCCTACTCCCAGTCAGTCCCTACCCCTAACCATAGTACTCTCCTCCCCTCCTACTCCCTAATTCTAAAATCCTTGACTGATCTTTGAACCTAAATTTTCTTCCTGCTCCTTAACCCTAAAGCTCTATACTCCCTAAACCTAAATCCTACTCTTGATCACTGCCTGAAAACTTACCCTACATTCCCATACTCTCCCACTCAAAAACCATGGTTGCTGCACTTACATTACCCAAACTCAACTACTGTGTTTGGGCAACTTGCAGCACCACCATTCTCTCAAAATGGCTACCACATCTTACCTGAAAAGGTAGTCATGCTTGAGCACAACTGGCCACCTCTGTAACCAACAAATGCCAAGTTTTGGCTGCAAGGCAGTGTCTTTTACATTCTGGAATCTGGGCACCTGTAGTAGGCCCTTTGTGGCTTGAATCTAGCTGGTAGCACTGTGAAACAACTGATAAATTAAAATATTACTTCTATATAACCTGTGTAATGTTGTTTCCCACTAATAAGCTGTGTACAGGAATGTGGCAGTATTAAATGTGCTGCTACAAGGAATACTGCTATTCATGGCCCATGGAAAGCTATGGAAGGTTTCCCAATACAAGAACATGTTGCACAATTTTTAGCAACAGGAGATGGAAAGAAAATATAGTGTGTTGTCTGTGCAAGGAATTTGTTGAGACAAAATCTGTATACTGATAGCTGCCCTAGAAAAGACTTTTGAAAATTAAATAAAAAATATTACATACATACATATGTACATACATACATACATACATACATACATGCATACACACATACAGATATTTGAGGCATGGGCTATATATAATGCTCCTCTAGCCTGCTAATATACCATTTCCATAATAAGTGTCCCGGTTGTTATTAAAAATATATAAACTAGTATTTGCTTTAATGTAATTTGGTAGTCTACCAGCAAAAAAACAATAAAAACTGAACTTGAATCACCATAAAACAAAACATCCAGTAAAAGCACATCCATTTACTAAACAAATTAAAACCATAATCAATAAGCGCTTTCATCTCCAAAACTGAGACTGGATCAGACTGATTAATACAAGCTACCACCCATCATTATATACAAAAGTTACATCGCATTATCAATTGCATTAATTAATGCTTGACTCTTTTCCTTTTAAGATAAGCAACAAAATCTTGTTATTTAACCCAGGAGGGTAGCAAGCATTTAACCTCACTCGCCAAGTATATTCTAACCATCCAACTCATCCTCTGCATTAAACATATATACAAATCCTTGCAATTCTTCTAAAACTAAAAACTTAAAGTCCACCTTACATTTGTCAAGTTTATAATGCTTGGCCAAAGCATTTTTTCATCCCGTACTTGAACAGCATGCTTGTGCTCATAAATTCATTTATACAGCTCCTTGGTAGTTCGCCCTACATAAAATGCCATACAGGATTTACAGAACATTAAATAAACTACAGATTTTGACATATATGTAAAACACCCCTTTATTCTAATGAAATATTCATTGGTCTTTATTTCATTAGACTTAGTGTACAAGTAATCACTAAAATTACAATTGTGACATTAACCATACCTGGTTTATCATAGGTTCACAGGTGTTTACTAGGCTAATGACTACAAGGGCCTTTTTAAGCCTAGCTATGCATCCCAAATCTCTAACAAGTTCTGATACCCTTGATAGGTGTAAGTATGGGGCTGGGAGATGAACCATTTACACGTTACCTGTTTGCATTAGAGATATAAGTGCCAAACGAAGGATGAATTTCCAGTTTCCCATCCAATTGTCCAAGTTACACTTGAATTGAGTTAGGGAGTAACTCTGCTTCACATGGATGGGAAGCCTGTTTCATAGATGGGGTAGTCTCTGGGATATATACTTATCTCTCCAGCAGGTCCTATGCATGTCACAGGCAAGGTTTAAGTCTTTAGAATGGGCAATTCTGGTACTGTTTGTTTTGTGGATATGCAAGAGGTCCATCAGAGTGGGTTCAGACAATGTCCTGTATGCCAGGCATAGATCTCCCCTCAAAAACCTGTAGAAGACAAAATACAGGAATAGGTCCTTCAGGCAGTCTGCATAAGACATATTACTTATTCCCTGTATTCTTTTAGTAAGGAACCTCTGTGGATATTCCAGTTGTTGGATATGTCTGGTTAGGCAGCTACTGTACCATCACATGTGGTCCGTGGCTTATTTAGCTTGGCTTGAAAATAATTCTTAAAATCTTTCCCCCTTTTTTTGCACAAATACAGGGCTTTTACCTAATACCCTTTAATTTCAGGACAACTGCCAAGTATTCTCCAGTTATTACTTATTATGCTTTTGATAGCTTGAGCATCAACACTGTTACAAATTAACATGGAAGTATTGAAATCTACTTTCTTTGATTGTTTAAATGTCATATTTCCATACTTTTTAAGATCACTTACTTCCATAAATGTATCTCTTATTAAACCATCAGGATAGCCCCTATTTAGAAATGTATTACATAAACTAATACTCTCGTCTACAAAATCTTGATGCTTAATGGTAAGGTTGCTCACTATCATAATTTCCTGTTAACAATATTCTCTTTAGTTTTTTTTTTTTTTTTATGCATACTGTTACAATGGATGGCGCAGTAGTGCAGTGGTAGCATTGTCACCTTTCAACAAGAGGTTCTTTGGTTTAATTCTCAGCTGGCGTGTCTTCTGTGCAATGTCTGCATGTCCTCCCTGTGTTTGTGTGGGTTTCCTATGGGTGCTCCAGTTTCCTCCCACGTTACAAAGACATGCATCTGGAGTGTTTCTCCCCAAGCTTCCGCTGAAAATTGGCTCATTCCATGTTGGACTTTCCTGGTTAACAAATGTTAAATAAATAATGTAAGTATGAGTTATTTTGTACCTCTTTTTTGGGAATTTTAGTCAGCAATCTATTCTTCTCTTTGAAAACAATTACATCCAAAAATTGACACTACTCATAGGTTCATAGGTAGGTACTAGGCTATCTGCCCGAGGGCATTTTTAAGCCTAGCCAGTGTGTATCAGCTTTCGCCACCCCATTGATTAATTAACTGAGCCTCTATCAAGAAGTCATACTATACTCAAATGTAAAACTTAGATAGGAGCTAATACTGTTAACATATTTTTAAAAATTCTTAAGCAATTAAACCCCACCTCTCCAAAATAAAAAAAAAAAGTTATCAATAAAATGTTTGAACAACACAATGTTGCCATAAAAAGCACTTTAAAAATATTTGATTACTCCCATCCACTCAGAAAAATATTCACATAGCTGGGAGCTAGATTTCAAGATTTGAACACAAAAGTGCTTACTGATTATGGTTTTAATTTGTTTAATAAATGGTTGTGTTTTGATCTGATTTTTTTGTTTTACAGTGGTTCAAGTTATTCGTTTTTTACTGTTTTCTGCTGGTAATTTTGTGAAGCAGTAAGATGGACAACCAAACCAGATCCAGTTTTTTGATGCTACCTTGTAGTTTCACCCTTCATGACACCCTGTCTGGTTCCATTATATCAAATCAGGAAATATTTATAAGTCGGACAGGAATGCAGAGGACTAATAATTCCAATTCTAATGTGCCTCAGAGGAATGACAAAGTTTTATTCAGATGCTTAGTTCCCCCAGTAGATCCGTTTAATAATGGTGAGCTGTTTAATACAGGTAATCCTAATTTCAATCATGCAGAGGTATTTAAAGAACTGGAAAAATATTTAGTGAGGTTCAAGCAACTGCAGTGGAACAATATTTATTTTGAGAATTGCTTGCATTTTAATAGAGTTCCTAAAGGCTTAAGAATTACTAAGATGCCTGTAGGTGATGTTTTCCCTATGGAATTTCTCAGTAAATGGATGGACTTAAATCAAAAAGTGGGGCTGCAGTACGTTGAGATGTTGGCAAATTTTAATAATGTTTTATTTTAATTTGGTGGTCTATTCCACACATCAGCTACTGTCTCAGAGAACCAATTATTATACCTCTGATTCCTATATAATCTCCTAGATAGGCTGTCCTATGATGATTCTCTGTTACTTTGTGATAACCCCAAATGTTCCCAGAGGTAATTGTCTGTAAATGCACAATATACATGTCTATGGTCATCTCTTAAGTGTCTCTATGAGACACTGATATTTTAGTCTTTGATAATAGCTTACATTTTACATCCATGGTGCCTTTATGATAAACTTTGGGGAATACAGTTGTGATTTGCTCACTTGCAAACTGTAATGCAGTATCTAAAACAGTTAAGGACTTCTATTATGTTTGACTGTATCCACAGTAGGCATTATGTGCAATTAAATCCCATGTTAGTAGAAGTAATTCACTGCTCTGGAAGGCGTGCTCTGTGAAATATATCTGTGGTGAATTTTGTGAAGTTATCCTTATGTTTGTATGTGGAATCAGGGTACCAACAGCTATGAAAACATTGTGGTACCAGACTGCTGATAATGAGTACTGCAGGAACTGCTTCAAACTGTACAAAGCAATAAAAGTCCTTTTGAAGGAACTGTAGCAGATGTGCCTGGTATGAGGCTGAAATAAACTGTTTGTAAAAAGTTAAATGACACTATGTTTTAAAAATCCAATACAAAGGTCTAGTGGTATCTCTAGGAAACTGTAAACTGCTTATATAATTAAAAATAAAAGAAAAAATAAAGAAAGAAATGCTTGTAACACTGCTGAAAATGTGTTAGAAAGTGGTAATGTCAGTAATACACAGTTATGCATGTTGGCAAGGAATGCTGGGATACAAGAGAAGGTAGAACAAAGTGATATGTGTGATTCAGGCAAAAGGGTGCAGGTCCTAAACAAAACAATTCTGATAATATGCAGTAGAGTGAACTGTTCTTCGATGTAATGGTGAAATCAGATTGGTAATGACCAATGTTGTACATGAGTAACTAGTCCTGACTTACTACAGACTGCGTCCCAATGCAGAAATGAAATGTGCATGGGTAATGCTGAAATTCCAAATGCAGTTGGAAAACTAACAGGTGCTATTATTAAGAGGAACGCATCCCAAACTGGTATTGAGAATGATATAAAAGGAGTCAGCTCTCTGAAAACAGAAAGCAGAATAGGGTGAAAGAATTAGTTAGGTATTATGACTAAACGAAATAGGACAGAAAGATTTGCTGAAGCTTTACATCAGGGCATACTGGCAAGCTATCAGAAATGACCAGAATTACATGGACAGTTATATGCATAATGCTGGTAGTGTTTATTATATTTTATTTTATTTTATTTGCCATTTGTTAACCGGGTTGGTCTGGCTGGGTAGGTGCCCTTTTTCAGCAGAGACCTGAGGAGAAAAGCTCCAGAAATACAATGATTACCATTTGTTGCAAAAGTGAATTACATATAAACAAAAGTAAAAGTTCAGACATACATAAACCAAGGTAAAAGTACACATACAATAAAATCCAATAAATGCTAAAAATTTGTTCCAGAATGCTTTTTTTTCTCTTTTTTTTTGGACATGTAGTTGAGCCGTGGTTGGAAGGTAGGGAAATAGGAGCTAGAGGGAGGGAAGGATAAGAAGATAGGCAAGACCTACTTAAGGAATAGAGGTGTTGGTTCAAGAAATAGAAAGAATGTAAACACACATCCTACCTTGAAAGGGCCAGAAGAAAAGTCAGTTTCAAACCTGTTGGGGGTGTTATTGGTCTAAAACTAAAATGTCAAAATATACAGTATAGTATTGATTCTCAGCAGAATGCATATAATACTTAGTTAAAAGTGAAAGTCTTACAGACTTACTCATACAGTGAAGCATACAGGTGATTTGCAGATGTGTTGCTGTACTACAAAGCAAAATAGAAACCTTATCTAGAGGTACTGATTCTAGCCCTGAAGATTTTATAAAAACTTAAAAAGAATAGTACCTTGATTCAGAGGCTAACAAACAGCCTGCAAGATGTGAGACTAGCACAAGTGAAGTTTGAAACAGACCTGCTGTCTCTGAAGCATGAAGCCAAGAATATGCAAAAGCTCGCAGAAACCACAAAAACTAAAAATATTGACTCATAGAAGAAAATGCAAGGTGATGCAGTTGCCAGCCAGAAAGAAGATATAAATAGACTGACAGAGCTGGTGGATCTTTGGTCCAGAGGTTATAGTGAGTGAGAAATAGTTGAAAATGTAGAGAGGGTTAAAAGCTTGAGGGGGACCGGAGCTAAACCTTATTTTTCAAAACCTGCCTCTGACAGAGTAATGTATAATAGGAACAATCATTGTAAACTGAGGGTACCATTACATTATTCTAGTAATGTTTCCATGTACATGAATGTTATTAGAAAACTCTGAAAAGTCCTTATGACAGACAAAGATATTTCCAGAGTGATAGAGCCCACCCCAGGTCTGTATTTAAGAATATGAAATCCTTAAAAAGGCCCTTATGTCACTCAAGGAATAAGCACGAATGGAGCAGTAATGCCACTTTAGCATGTGGCACTTGTAGTGTATGCACTTACACTGATAGCAATTCTACTTTCACACAACCTGACAAGGATAGAATATATAGGGTCAAAGACTTTGCCACTTGCAGCACCTCCCACATTGTTTACTTGGCCCAAGGTTTATTGTGTTCAAACTTTTACGTAGGCAAAATGGATAGAACTCTTAGAGAAAGAATAAAGGAACATCTGTATCATATAAGCAAAGGGAATAAAACTAATGCCCTTGCAAAACATTGCCAGTAATACTGAGCATACTTTTACATTTTTGGTTATAGGGAGGGTGCACGAGATATTAAGAGGAGGTGACATCAGGAATAGTACTGAGGAGCTTGAGTCTAAGTGGATCATTAGACTGAGAGGTTATAGCGGGCATGGACTCAATGATGTGGTCCCTATAAAACCTAAGCTGAAATCTAGAATCCTAAGACGTTGAATGTTTTTGAAGAAGCTTAGTCTGTGAAAGTGCTTGTGGTGTCGACAATAAAAGTCTTTTATTGAAACTCACCATTTTGGAGTCCCTCTGTCTTGCTGTATTATTTTCTTGTTTTCTTTACTGGGATTTCTTTACCAGAAAGGGTTGTTATTTGTGTTTTTTTGTCTGAAATTATTGACCAAGTTAGGGTAATATCAGGATTAGTATACAGGAACAAGTGGCTAAGGATAAGGCATATGGAGAGTTCTATGAAAGATTGGACACTAAGGAGGGAGAAAAGGATCTGTACTGATTGGCTAGGCAGAGGGACCGAGCTACTAAAGATGTGCAGCAGGTAAGAGTGATAAAGGATAATGAGGGAAACGTACTTACAAATGAGAAGAGTATGTTGAGCAGAGGGAAAGAGTACTTTGAGGGGCTGATAAATGAAGAGAATGAGAGAGAAATAAGGTTGAATGATGTGGGGATAGTGAATCAGGAAGTGCAACAGATTAGCAAGAAGGAAGTAAGGATAGCTATGAAGAGGATGAAGAATGGAAAGGCTGTTGGTCCAGAAGAAGTACCTGTGGAAGTATGGAGGTGTTTAGGAGAGATGGCTGTGGAGTTTTTAACCAGATTGATTAATGAAATCTTGGAAATTGAGAGGATGCCTGAGGAATGGAGAAAAAGTGTTTTGGTACCAATTTTTAAGAATAAGGGTGATGTGCAGAGCTGTAGTAACTACAGAGGGATAAAATTGATCAGTCACATCATGAAGTTATGGAAAAGAGTAGTGGAAGCAAGGTTAAGAAGGGACGTGATGATTAGTTATCAGCAGTATGGTTTCATGCCAGGAAAGAGCACTACAGATGCAATGTTTGCTCTGAGAGTGTTAATGGAGAAGTATAAAGAAGGTCAGAATGAGTTGCATTGTGTCTTTGTGGACTTAGAGAAAGCATATGACAGGGTACCTAGAGAGGAGTTGTGGTATTGTATGAGGAAGTCAGGAGTGGCAGAGAAGTTTGTAAGAATGGTACAGGATACAGTATGTATGAAGGTAGTGTGACAGTGGTGAGGTCTATGGTAGGAGTGATGGATGCATTTAAGCTGGAAGTGGGATTACATCAAGGGTCAGCTCTGAGCCTTTTTTTATTTGCAATGTTAATGGACAGGTTGACAGACGAGATCAGACAGGAGTGCCCATGGACTATAATGTTTGTGGATGACATTGTGATCTGTAGTGAGAGTAGGCAACAGGTTGAGAAGACCCAGGAGAGGTGGGGATATTATAATCTAGAGAGGAGAGGAATGAAGGTCAGCAGAATTAAGACAGAATATATATGTGTGAATGAGAGGGAGGCTAGGGGAATGGTGAGGATGCAGGGAGTAAAGTTGGCGAAGGTGGATGTGTTTAAACAGTTCAAAGTAACGATTAATGTGGAAGGGAGGTAATGAAGAGAGTACAGGCAGGGTGGAGTGGGTGGAGAAGAGTGTCAGGATGATTTGTGACAGACAGGTACCAGTAAGAGTGAAAGGAAAGGTATACAAGATGGTAGTGAGGCCAGCTATGTTATATGGGTTGGAGATGGTGGCATTGATAAAAAGGCAGGAGTCAGAGCTGGAGGTGACAGAGTTAAAGATGTTAAAATTTGCATTGGGAGTGATGAGGATTGACAAGATTAAGAGTCGATATATTAGAGGGTCAGCTCAGGTTGGACAGTTTGGAGACAAAACCAGAGAGGTGAGATTGCATTGGTTTGGACATGTGCTGAGTTGGGATGCTGGGTATATTTGGAAAATGATGCTAAGGATGGAGCTGCCAGGTAAGAGGAAAAGAGGAAGGCCTAAGATAAGGTTTATGGATGGTGAGAGAGGACATGCAGGTGGTTGATATGACAGAGCAAGATACAGGGGACAGGAAGTAATAGAAACAGATGATCCACTGTGGTGACCCCTAACAGCAACAGTGGAAAGATGCAGAAGAAGTATACAGGAACAAGTGGCTGTTTTAAGCAAGTCAGAGGATGGATGCAGACAATCATTTTATGCAACATAATGTCAAATCAAACAAACAAAAGTTTACTGTATATAAGATAATGAAACTAAAAGACAAACAAAATGGTGTGCTTAAAGGAGTCTGTAGAAAAGTTTAACTACAGCAGCTAAAGGAAATTGTGATTTGAATGAAAAATGTCTAATAATTAGTAAAGAAAAGGTGGGTTATTGGAAGAGGCTGAAATAGAATCTATAAGTGCAAAACATTTTTGAAATTGTAATTTTCTATTGTAGAAATAGTGACAACAGAAAGCATGAATGAACCCAAAAAAATGGCACTAACAGACTGAGTTATGGGAAGAGCATATAACTCAGTATAAAACTCGGGTTTTAGCCCTTGGGAAACAAAGGGGCAAGGAACCTCAAGCAAAGGCTTAGCCAAAAACTTGTGACAAACTCAAATTTTTAGAAAACACTGCAACTCAAAACAAACGTTAATGGTTGAAAACTGTGATGAAAGACAGTAATAATATGAAACATGAGTTGAGTCTTGTACTATTAATATGAATGAGTCTTGTGATATCTGAGTTGTTAATGTAAAATGAAAGTGCTTTGTAAAGTGACAATGAAAGTGAATCAATGTGCCACCAGGCTGCACAATAAAATTCAAAAATCTTTGGGAAGATCTAAATACTTCCAAAGGAAAAAAAAACAGCTAAAATGGTAGGGGCAGCAGATGGCTGAATTATATCACAAGTATGCCACACAGAGTTTGTAAATGAACTACTAAAGTAAAAGGTAATTTAGCAAGCATACATCTCAAATATTCAATGTTGAGCTGAAACTGGATAAATCTCAGATGTACTATCACAAGAACTAGAAGAAGCAATGGCTGAAAAAAGCCTCATAAACTGTGAATTATGAAGGTCAGTTTAAAACTAGTTGTACTGAAAGTTAATATCCGAAGGAGGATATGATGGAGAGAAATGCAGCTGCTAAGAATGACAGGAATACAAATCCTATGACAGGAGAATATACACACAAACCTTATGCTTAAAAGAGATTTTTCAGTTTAGTAAAAGAGCATGTCTAGAAACCAAAGGCACATGATTTGAAAAATAGAAAATGTTACATATAAAACTTAGGAGATGTAATAAAAGTTTTTTTGCTGTTGGACCATGTATCATACTGCAGGAAATGTGGGAATTGTTTGCATGTATATTACCATGGTTGAGCAAGGTTTCTCTTGTAAATATGGGCAGCTTTCAAAGGGCATTGTGGTCTAAGACAAAGATCTGTTTGTGAACCAACAGCTGCTATGCATGTCAGAAAGCCTCAGATGGACTGACATTATTAAAGTTTTATTTATTTTTATTTTATTTTACATTTCATTACCAGGAAAGTCTGATTGCAAGCAGGTCCTTTTTTAGTGGAGGCCCAGGGAGAAAAGCTCCATATAAAACATGCATATTTAGCAAACATTTCAGTACGTTTCGTATAATAGTAAAATACAAATAGGTGAATAACAGAATAATAACATATATAGAAACATTCAGGTACATTTGTTAGAGTGAGACAGAGACTATCAAACAGTATATAAACTTCTATAGAGAGTTAAACTGGCAAACCCATTCATGTGATTTTCTTAACAAATAGTATTTTTTTATCATCAGAATTAGAAAAACCTTCGTGTTTTAGCGAGTCACCATAGAAGAAGTAGAATCAGCTAGGGAAAAGACAGTTTAGTCAGGAGCAGTGCATGGGCATAGCCATTTTTTGATTAAGTGAGCTTTTAACATTTTTTTCAACTGGGATAGGGCTGTGGTGGATGTTATGGTAGGAGGTAGTGAATTCTAAATTTTAGCAATGTAGCTTAAGAAGAGGGTTTCTCCAGCATGATTGTTGGCAGTGGTTATCTTTATTAGGGTTTTATTACTAGAGTAGAGATTTCTGGCACTGGAGTATGGCAGTAGTACATTTTGCAGGGCTGGAGTTTTCTCTGGATTATAGAAGATTCCCTAGGCCATGGTCAGTTGGTTATATTGTAGGAGTTGTGGAAATTCTAACCAGTTGAGTGGCTTGAGTGTTGTACAGTGGTGTGACTTAGATTGTGAATTTGTGGCAAATCTGGCATTTATTTAATAACATGACTCTAGTTTTGCTAGCTCATATTTTTCTTAGGTTAGTGAATATGGGCAATGCATAGAGTATAACTGAGATGAGATGGGTTTGGGCAATAGTATATTTGGGGGGAGGGTTGTACAATAGTGCTTGTTCTTATACAGTGTACCTAGTTTTTTGTGTACTTTGTATGGTTTGGGATATGTATATGTCAAATCTCATGTTGTTGTCTATATCAACTCCCAGAAGTTTGGTGTGAGGTGTAGGTGAGATGATGGTATTGCTTGTAGAGATAATGTTGAAGGAGGGGAGGGGTACAGTAGTTTTAGTGGGATGGAACAGCATGAGCTTGTTTTTTTTTTTTTGAGGTTCAGAATTAGGTGGGAGTTTTTTAGCCAAGTTTTGACTGCTAGGAAAGACTCTTGTGTTAGTGATTGTAGTTCTTGTATGGTAGGAGCTGCACATAATACTGTAGAATCATCTACATGTTGAATGACAAAGACATACAGGGCTGAGGAGTTGTAAATATTGAGAAAAGTAAGTGGCCTAATATGGAGCCTTGGGGAACTCTCAGGGTCAGACCAAAGAAGGGGTGATAGGATTTGTTGCCAATGTACTACTTGCTGGTGCCCAGTTAGGTAGTCCTGGAACCAAGCAATAGTAGATTGACATAGACTTAATTCAGAGAGGGCATTTGTAAGTTTGTTGTGTGAGACCATGTCGAAGGACATGGATAAGTCTAGGAAGATAGAGGATACATATTTGCTATTGTTTCTGTGATGGTTGACTGTGTCTGTGAAAGACATTAGAGCAATGGTAGTACTGTGGAATGGTCTAAAGCCATGATGATTATTGGATAGTAACTTGTCTGTATCCAGATAGTCATTGATTTGCATGTATACGATTCTGTCTAGTATCTTAGGAAAAGGGGATAAGATACCAATTGGTCAGTAGTTGGATAGATTTGTTGAGTTGCCTCCTTTGTGAAGTGGTAAAATGTGGCAATATTTCCAGATGGTAGGGACTTGGTGTTTCAAAATGGATCTGTTGGTAAGTATGGATACTGGGTAGTCAATTGCCTCGGCAGGTAGTTTTAGAAATTCTGCTGGTCGGTTGTCTGCAGCTAGTGTACTGGGCTTTAATTTCTTAAGCAATTTTTTTTATTGTTACAATTGAGACAGATTGAAGGGAAAAGACATTACTGTCTTTCCTTAGAATAGGAGTAGTTGTAGTAGGAGTAGAGGACTGTGTTAGAGAGGGCTAATATCATTTTGCTAAAGTATTTATTGAATTGGGTAGCAATATTTTCTGAATTATTATTAGTAGTAGGTGGGGGTATGCTAGCTTTGCCAGGTAGGAACATGCAATTTATTGCTGAAAAAAAATGTTGTGGATTATTTCAGTGTTTATCTTGAATGCCAGATTAGTAATTTATTTTGTCTCAAGAAAAAAAGAAGGACCCAATGAAGAGGCTGTAGTTTCCAGTTTAAAAACAGTTTTAATCCACAAAAAGGAAGCAGAAGCACTTTCATAGGTACAAATCCCACTTCTTCAGATGCTAACAACTAATCAAACAGGAATGGTTTAAATACATATACAGAAACAGTTGAAGTAATTAAGTAGTGACATCACCTTAAAGCTGCACTCATGTTAAAATGTTCAAGACAAGGATATTATACATCTACCTGCCTATATTTGACTAAACGTTTAAATGCAGTACTTAAGTTTTAAAAAATATGTAAAAAGATATAAAACATTACAATACATACTTACGAAATATGTACAATTATTTACTATATATACCTATTGCACATATTTTCACCTAGTAAAGGGTCTTTCCTTTAATAAAGACTTGAGGGGAACATATTCAGCCATTCCAAAATCAGCATTGGTTCTCAACCTTACTATCCATTCTGCTTCTAAGTTTTCTGAGACATTTCGTATGTCACCACCTCTAATATTCTCAGATGCCCTGCTTATAACTAGAAACTTAAATGTGTGTCCAGAATCAGTTTCATTCACATGCTTAGCTAAAACACTTAAATTGTCCTTCTTTTTAATGTGGTAAAGATGCTCCCTGATTCTATCTTTTAAACACCTATCAATTTTCCCCACATAATTTTTTTTTACATTTTAAACAATGTGCTAGATAAACAACATGTTTAGTTTCACAGGTAGCATAGAGATGAAAATTATACATGCTATGATAGTAAGGATGTGTAAACTGTGCACATGTATCTATAAATTTGCAGAATGAACAACATCCACACGGTTTAGTATCAACTCTTATTGGGGTTACACACTGTGTTTAGAATAACATAGTCTCCTTTTCAGGGACAAATTATTCTTAAATAAAAATTTTGGTTCCACATCTATCATCTCCTTAACCTGTTTATTGCTGGTTAGAATTCACCAGTATTTCCTTACAATATCCATATACATGCCTACATTTGTAGAATATTCTAAAGGTACTCTCAGTTTAGTAACACTTTCCTTATTGTTCAGACATTCTTTCCTGTTCTCAGAAAAGTAAGATTTAGCATTAGACTGTCTTAATTTTACAACCTGTTGAATATTATTATTCAAGAATGATTCAATGTACTCTCTGGCCCTCAAATCATTTATAACTACTTCAGTTCATTTATGAAAATCATCATCACGCATATTTAGCCTAGAGGCTCTATAAACTTGTTTTTTAACCACATTTTTAAAAATGTGCGGTGGATGCATACTATTCTTAGACAGGAGATGATTAACATGACAAACTTTTTTATAATGTTTGGTATATATTTCTCCCCTATTCTCAACTACTATTGATACATCTAAGAAGTTAATATTATTTTCTGAGTGTACTGTTGTAAACTTCAAATAAGAAGTACTACTGTTGATGTACCCCTCAAATCTCTTTAATTCCTCATAGGTGCCCCCCCATAGCATAAAAAGTTCATCTACAAACCTTCTCATAAACAATATTTTTTCTTTAAATGGTCCCTGTAACATAAATTCTGTTTCCCATATGAAGTGCCCATAACTATGCCGTTACATTGCCAAAACACATCCTTATCAAACATAAAGATGTTGTTGTATAGAACCAACTTAGTTATCTCTATTAACAAATGTATATGTCTTTCTTTGGTACTAGAGTACTCCTGATGAATCTCTCTAAACGTTTTAAACCCGACTCATTAGGTATCACCGTGAAAAGGGACACCACATCCATTGTCACTAATATAAATGTCTCATCCTTATTTATATTATTCATGTTTGTTTGTGTCTTTCGGCTTTTCCCGGTTAGGGGTCGCCACAGCGGAACTCTGGTCCGCTAATTATTGGCAATAGATTTTCAAGTGCTTCATATAGACATATAAATTATTTAAAAAAATGCTCTGTATCTCTCAGAACCTGATAAATATTATTCAACATTGGCCTTAGATGTTTATCTATATATATGGAGATCGTTTCTGTACACCATCTCCTCCTTGACACTATTGGCCTCAAAGGTGGATTGATTTTATCTTTATCTAACTTCGGTAATCCCTGTATAACAGGAATTACAGGATGCTGTATAACAAAATAATCAAACAATTCCTTAGTTATATATTCATGTCTCATAAGTTGACATAAATGCTGCTTAACATGTTAAGTCATATTTTTAATATCTAAAATGCTTATTTTCCTATAAAACCCATCAGTCTCTAACATATCAAGCATCTTATATTTGTATCCATCTGCATCCAAAATTACTATTGGCCCACCTTTGTCCGCTGGACGTATAATTATATCTGTGTTCTCTTGCAACTTTCTTAAAGCATTCTGCTCATCCTTAGTTAAATTAAAAATACTTCTTTTATATTTGCACTTCTTATCATCTAGCATTTGCAATTTATAAACTTAATCAACACACATACTTTCAAAGGCATTTATCAAAGGATTTGTCATCGGAATAAATGTACTTGGTTTCCTAAACATATTCGCTTGTTCATTCATGCCCATAAACATCATTTTTAAAGTTAAATTTCTAGCGAATAATTTAATATTAAAAATAACTTTAGCATAATCAGAATACCTGCTAGGTATAAACGATAGTCCTTTCTGCAAAACATTAAGTTCATCATTTGAGAAAACATAGCTGGATAAATTCCAGACTATTTTCTCATCTGTTGAAATGCCTTCTTTATATTGCCCAAACCTGCTCATTCCTCCTCAAATTTTCTTTTCTGTCTGCTCTGACTCCTTCCCCTTGCAAAGGAGTTGAGCTGTTGCTGCATCTTCACTGGCAGAGGAAAGGAGAGTTTGTGCAAGCCTAAAGGGACTGGTGCATCTAGTACAGGCAATAAAGCTTCTGAACTCGCTGTTTCTTGTGCCTGATGTACTTGTGCCATGACCTGTATGGTTTTGCATCCCACTTCTAGATCTCTGTCATTATTGTGTAGTTCCTGTGGGTTAGTCAACGTTAGCTCTGCCTCTGATGACATCATGGAATCGCTCGCAGTCCTCTGCAATAAAGCCCCTTCCA